>NC_133661.1:241345676-241650191 GCF_037893015.1 Macrotis lagotis | reverse complement strand
ACAATTTATCTTGTACACCAGCTATATAACCATAGATAAGTTACTCAATCTCTCAGTACTTCAAGAGGATAAAGTATAGATATGTTGCCTGATTTGCTTTGGTGGAGAGAGTTATCCTAAGTCACACTGCTAAAATCACTGACCCCACAAGTAAAAGGACAACTATTAATGATTAATCCTTTATTTATGTTCAAAAAGCATTTTCATTATACTGTCTTGTCATATAATCTCCGTGATATATTTTCCATTTGTTCATACTTTCCTATGGTGTCAGCAACATCAATTCAGGCCCTAATTGATACAAAGACAACATTTCAATGAAATTTTCCAATAGAGTCAGTTGATGATATAGTAGATAGAGCAATGGACCTAGAGTAAGGAAGTTGGTGTTATTCAATCATTTTCAATCCCATTTGGGATTTTCTTTGCAAGGATATGGGAGTGGTTCATCTTTCCCTTCTCCAGTTCATTTTATAGCTAAGGACTAAGGCAATCAGAGTTAAGTGTTAGCCAGGGTGACACAGCTAGTGAATTTCTGACACCAGATTTGAACATATGAGTCTTCTTGATTCTAAGCCCCAAGTGATATACCACTTACCTGCTCTAGAATAAGAAAGACTTGAGATCAGATCTAGTGTCAAATTCTTGTGGTTGTGTGATCTTGGGCAAGTTATATAACCTCTGTCTCAATTTCCTTCAAAAATGGGAATGATAATAGCACCTACTTCTCCATGTCGTGAGATATTTGTAAAGTACTTAGCAAGTTCATGGCAAGCAGTAGTCACTACATAAACACTAATTATAATTATTATGATTAATGATAGTATTAATAGGCAATTTCATATTCCATGTAGAACAGCAATTTCTTGGGTAAATCCACTGATTTTTATTCACTAAACTAAAAATAGCTATGTGTGTATAGTACATATTAACAGGTCCACATATACCTAGCTATGCTCAGTCTCTGAAAGATGTGTGTGTGTGTGTGTGTGTGTGAGAGAGAGAGAGAGAGAGAGAGAGAGGAAGAGAGAAAGAGAGAGAGGGAAGGAGGGAGGGAGGGGGAAGGGAGAGGGAAAGGGAGGAGAATAAAACTGTCCAATTACAACAAAAGAGACAAAAACAGAGTTCTGAGTCAATAGCAATTCACCAAACAGTCCATAGTCCTCTCTAATGAAGTGGATCTCAAATCTAATTCCCTTCTCCTTCCAAGCCCCATCATTACAGACCCTGATATCTCAAATCTTCCTGAATCTGAGATTCCCTGATATCTCAAACAAGGAATAATTTCATTGGTTGATATATGACACATAGGCTAGAATAAGCAAAATAAAATGTCAGCCAGGTCATGAGTTGGGCAAGGCAAAAATATCTTCACTGATGAGGTGATCATAAGATGTATGGATTCTTTCTTAAATTAATCAGGGAGAGATGGGAAAGGCTATAAATATTAACTTGGTGGTCACAAGATGCTTGGTCTGGAGGTAGAAAAATAGCTTTGTTATATCCATGTAGTTAAGTCACCTCTACCACAATAGATTTTGTCACCAAGGCAAGGGGAAAAAAGAGTAGAGGGCCTCTAGTTGCCTTCCTATGATTGCATAAGTAATCTCACCATCTTGACTTCACAGTTTTGAGACAGTATGCAGAGCATAGTTCCAGATTGACTGATGTTAATAAGAATTTGAGTAGGGGTCCTCATTTATTAAGTCAACTTTTTCAGAGAGAGAGACAGACAGACAGACAGACAGACAGAGACAGAGAGACAGAGAGAGAGGATCTTTCAGAGTGTGAGGTGTGTGTGTGTGTTTCTATTTATGTATAATCTATCTTTCTATATTTATATTCATACTAATATATATATGCATATACAAAGACACATTCACATATTTGAATACTCTCCCATATATAGAGAGGTATAAATATTATATAGATAGATAGATAGATGTAGATATAGATGATAGAGATAGAGATAGATAGAGATAGAGATAGAGATAGAGATAGAGATAGAGATAGAGATAGAGATAGAGATAGAGATAGAGATAGAGATGGATAGATGATATAGATAGATAGAGATAGAGATAGAGATAGATATAGATGATATAGATATTACTTTCAATATGATTAGTAAATTACAAGGCCAGGACAGAAGAGCTTTACATAAGTTTCTAGAAGAGAGAGAGTTTAAAAGTAGGTGGTGGTCTATGGTATAAAAAGGTATAAAAAAAAGATAAGAATTGACATCTGCTTGTGTGATTCTATTCTTAAATGAATTTTCTGGAGACTTCAGTAAGCCAAGTTGTAGAATACTGGACTTTAAGTCAGGAAGGCTGAGTTCAAATACTTCCTTAGACATAGTAGGTATATTACCTAGGAAAGTCATTTAACCTTTTTTTTTCAGCCTCCATTTCTTCCTCTATAAAGGAATAAGGGATAAGAATAATATCAAATTCATGTTCTGATTAGCAATTGGGAAAGACTATAGAATGCTTTGTGAATACAAAGCTACATAAATATCATTTAAGGGATCAGATTATTTTTGTTTCTACAAATGCTCAAAGTTATAATAATTCAAAAACAATGGTTTTGTACAATGAATACATTGCAAAGAAAGGGTTATTAATAATCACAAACATTTATATTTGTTAAACAATACCATGTTTGCTAGGCAAGCAAGTTTTATGAAAGAATTGCCTGCCTAGCAAAAAGTTTAACAAAATGCTTTGGGCATAATACATGGTTTATAAAGTAGGGGATATTGGCAAGAACATTCTGATTATTTCCTTTCCTCTATATTAGTTGGCATTTCCCAATTCCAGATGTACTGGAATGTTGAACTGGACTCAGGGGCAGTGAGTAATTTCTGGATGCCTATCCAAGAAATAGTCCTATGGCACTAAAACCTTTCAGTTCTTGGACTTCGTCTTAGATGGATGTATTTGATACTTTCCTGTGTCTTTGCTTTTGCCATCAGTTAGGTCATGTAGTGGATAATATCTTGAAACTGGAAGCAGGAAGACTATGAGTTCAAATTAGCCTCAGAACTTACTAGCTGCATGGTCTTGAGCAAGTCATTTAATCTCTGTTTGCCTCAGCTGCCTTATCTGTAAAAAGTGATAATACTAGTTTCCTTCCATAGTTGTTATGACAATAAAATAAAATTTGTAAATTTGTAAAACATGTTTTAAACTTTGACACTCTATATAAATATTAGTTAACATCATCTTGATATTTCTCAAGATGAATTCCATGAGAACAGAACATAACTCTTCTATGCATATCCTCCAATAAATTCTTCAACAAGGGCATGTTATACTAGAGGACTTAGATTTCTTGATGCTGTATGGATACCAATGGGTATTCACACTGTCTATCCCATATCTCTTACTTAAACTACCTGATGGTCCACAATCTGTTCCAATTAAACATTTCTCTCATGATAATTTTTCTGCCATTAGACCCTCACAGTATCGATTGGTACTATTGTGATAGTATAGTCATAAAAAATAGGGACCACTGGGTGGAGCCAAGATGGCAACAAGAAGTGATCTAGTCTTAGGCGCTCTGTGATAAAACTTGCAACTAAGGACTCTAAACTTTCGAGAGACAGAACCCACAAAGGGACCCATTGAGGCAGTTCTCCCACTCAAGGTAACCTGGAAAAGAGCAGAAAGGCTCTGCTCCCCAGAGGTTGGAGGGGTGGCCCACCGGGCACAAAGTGGAGGAACAGTGGGGACCTCTGACAGAGTGAGCACGTGGAGCCCAGCCCTTGGGACACACAGCTAGCAGCTTGGTCTTTCAGCAGCCCAGACCAGGAAACAGAAGCAGGCAGAGCCCATAAGCAGGAGCCTCCAGGGCATGAGCCCATTGAACTGAGGGAGAGGAGTGAAGAGAGACTGCAGAGCTCTGTCCTTTGCCTCTGGAACAGGACTCTGGGGCTCTGACCACATTCAGATCCTGATAGCAGTCTAGGCCCCCCCATAGAACAGCAAGGGCCCCCCCACCTCAGCCCCGTGGCAGAGTGGGGAGCTTCTGATCATTCACAGACCAGGAGGGAGGACAGAGCCTCACACTCTGAGACCCTTGTGGGAGTTTCCCAAAAGCTCAGGAAGCACCCCAAAACCAGGTCAGGCTGGGAAAATGAGCAAGCAAGGAAACAAGAGGAAGACCATTGAGAAATATTTTGCAAATGAGCCCAAGAAGGATCAAAATACTCAGTCTGAAGATGAGGAAGCACAAGCTCCTGCATCTAAAGACTCCAAGAAAAACAGAAATTGGGCTCAGGCCATGACAGAGCTCAAAAAAGACTTTGAAAATCAAATGAGGTAGTTGGAAGAAAAACTGGGAAAAGAAAAGAGAGAGATGCAGGAAAAACATGAAAATGAAGTCAGCAGCTTAGTCAAGGAAATCCAAAAAAATGCTGAATAAAACAGCATGTTAAAAACCAGCTTAGGTCAAATGGATAAAACAGTTCAAAAAGTTATTGAGGAGAAGAATGCCTTAAAAAGCAAAACTGGACAGATGGGAAAAGAGATAAGAAAACTTTCTGAGGAGAACAAATCCTTCAGACAAAGAATAAAATTCAGGGAGATTGATGAATTTACCAGAAATCAGGACTCAATACTTCAAAACCAAAAAAATGAAAAATTAGAAGAAAATGTGAAATATCTCATTGAAAAAACAACTGATATGGAAAACAGACTTAGGAAAGATAATTTAAAAATTATTGGAATACCTGAAAGTCATGAACAGGAAAAGAGCCTTGACATCATTTTCAAAGTATTACTACAGGAAAATTGCCCTGATATTCTAGAAGCAGAAGGCAAAATAGAAATGGAGAGAATACACCGATCCCCCCGAGAAAGAGATCCCAGAAAACCAACCCCTTAGGAATATTATAGCCAAGTTCCAGAACTCCCAAGTCAAAGAGAAAATATTACAAGCAGCCAGAAGGACACAGTTCAAATATCATGGAGCTGCAGTCAGGATCACACAGGACTTAGCAGCAACTACATTGGAAGCCAGTAGGGCTTGGAATATAATATACCAGAAGGCAAAAGAGCTTAGAATGCAGCCAAGAATCAACTACCCAGCAAGGCTGAATGTCTTCTTCCAGGGAAAAAGATGGACTTTCAATGAACCAGGGGAATTTCAAAGGTTCCTTTTGGAGTGGCCAGAGCTGAACAGAAGGTTTGATCTCCAGATACAGGACTCAGGTGATGCATGGAGATTGGAGGAGAGGGGGGAAATATGAGGGACTTAATGATGATTAACTGCATGTATTCCTGCATAGAAAAATGACACTGATAAAACTCATATGAAGCTTCTCAGTTAATAGAGCAGGTAGAGGGAGCTTTTATAGTTGAAGCACAGGAGAAAGCTGAATTTGAAGATAAAATATGGTGTAAAAATGGAGTCAATAGAAAAAAAGGGAAATGGAATGGGAGAAAGAAAAAGGAGAGGGGGAATAGGCCAAGATATTTCATATAATAAGATTGTTTTTATTATAATGAGCTATTGCAATGATATGGAAGGGGGAAGACAAGGGGGAATAAGGGAACTGTTGCTCTCATCAGAGGTGACTAGGAGAGGAAACCGCATATATACTCAATGGGGTATAGGTATCTGGGGTAAGAAGGAGGGGGGAGCAGGGAGAGGGGGTGGGGATGTGAATAAAGGAGGACAGGATGGACCATGGGGGGGAGAGTGGTCAGATTTAACACATTTTCTTTCTTACTTCTTGCAAGGGGCTGGGATTGGAAGGCCTGCTCAGGACCACAGGGCCAGGTGGATTCTGGGCCTAAGGGGTGGTATGGGGGCTCAGGGCTTCTTGGCCCCAGGACCAGGGATCTGTCTGCTGCGCCACTCAGTGACCCTACAGCAGAGTCAGAGTGAAAGGAGAGAGAAAATATAGTACATGGTAGTGGAGAAATAAGAAAGAAGGGATTTGTGATCAGCAATGGCAACATTGGAAAAAATATGGAAGCAACTTTGTGATGGACTTACCATAAAGAATGTGATCCACCCATGACAGAGCTGTTGGTGTTGGAACAAAGACTGAAGCACATTTTTTACTATTATTATTTGGGGGAGGGTGCAGGGCAAATGGGGCTGGGTGGTCTGCCTGGGGCCACATAGCAGGGTGATCTTTGGGTGTCTGAGCCTGGATTTGGACCCAGGTGCTCCTGGCTCAGGGGCCAATGCTCTGTCTGCCACCCAGCCACCCTTATTATGATTACTATTTTATTTTATTTTGGGTCTTTTTTTCCCCTTCTTTTTGTTTTTTGCAGGGCAGTGGGGATCGGATGGCTTGCATATCACATGGCTGGGTAATTGTTGGGTCTATGGGGCTGGATGTGGGCTCAGGTGCTTGTGGCTCCAGGGCTGGTGCTTCGTCCATTGCACCACCTGGCCATACCTACAATTATTACTATTATTTTTTTAATTTTAATTTTTTTCTCTCCCCTTTACTTTATTGCCCAATCAAGTCTATATTCATGGGGGGAGGGGTATTTTGTTTACTCTTAAACAAGAATATTTTATTAATGTAAAAAAAATTTGTACAAAATGAGAATTAAAAAAATAAAATAAAATAGTAAAAAAATAGGGACCACTAAATTCAATACAGGTGACCTGCACTTTTATGGTATTTCATTATTTACCTTCATATGGCAAAGATATTCATACCAGAAGGATATTGATATTCAAAAAAGTTGGAGCTGTTTAGGCTTATTGAAAGCAAGACATGGTTTCCTAAAGGCATCTAGTCTATTTGCCTTGTCCAGTTCAATGCTCAGACAAGTCATTGTCTGAGCAGAGGAAGGTCAGGACAGAAGAGTTTTACATAAGTTTCTAGAAGAGAGAGAGAGAGAGAGAGAGAGAGAGAGAGAGAGAGAGAGAGAGGGAGAGAGAGAGAGAGAGAGAGAGAGTTTAAAAGTCAGTGGTAGACCATGGTGTAGAAAGATAAAGAAAGATAAGAACTGACAGTTGATTAGGTGATTAAGAAATCAAATTTACAATCTTAGAGTAGTAGTGACAAAAAAACAGATTAGAGGAAGTTGAGAGATGAGGAAGTTAAAATTACATTTTAGCAAATTAGTTTAGCAAAAAGAGGGATATAAAGATGATAATTTGAGAGAATAAAAGCCTTAAGGGAAAATAATTGTGCTTGTTTTTTTGGTTTTTGTTTTGTTTTTGAATGAATGAAAAAATACTTATAAAACTCAATATTGTAGAATTGTGATAAGTCATGGTGTTAAAAATTGAAAAATGAGACCATTTCTGCTCTAAGGTTCAAATTCTAATTAAGGGGACAACGTATATCATAAATTGGATAGAAGGGCAAATGGCAACATCCAGGGGTCTGTAAGGCACTGAAGGACAGATAATAATGTTTGGTTATCTTCTATCTCATAAGAAGAATTATAATCAGTGATTCCCTATTTATTGAATCAGTGAGAATGTCTATCCTATATTCCCCCAGGAGTCCCAGGTCTATATATACATTGGAAAGGGGGAAGTGGACCCAAAGCTTGGATTGGAACACATACTCTGAGTTCTCTGAAGAGTATGGGAAAGATGATATGATTAGGGGGAAAATGGTGGGAGAGAAACACCAAGTTTAATCTAAGGAAGCGATGAGTTGGAGCAACGTTTCTCATGGGGTGAACCAATCAATCTCAGCATCGAGTGAGAGTTGAACAGAAGCAGGCTAGGGGTTGGCTCAAGTATGGAGGAAGCAAATTTGCCATTAAAAGGAATATGATGATTCCTTCCTCTGTAACTGGAAGGATGACGAAGAAAATCAGTCATGATTCCAAGAATATTTGAGGATTGGGATAGAAAGAACAAAGTGCTCAGATTGCCACAATTTTGTCAGTGAATAGTTTTAAGTGTCAATGTGAGGACAAGGGGGAGGGAAGTTGCCTGGGAACTTGAGGAGAGAAGATGTTTGGAACAGTCACTGTGGGAAACTGAACAGGGACTTGCTTCACAGAGTTTCCCGTTAGTTTGAATTCTCTGAATTTCAGAGTGTGCTCTGGATGAAATTATTTCTCATATTCATTACCATCAAAAGGCCATTCCAGTTAAAGGCCATTATGAACTCTTTATATTGGATAAGTTCAATATCTTTTTAGAAGGCTTTCCCATATTCATTACAATTACAATTAAAGGTTTCTCACCAATATGAATTCTCAGGGAGTTTTCATAGAAAACCTAACTTCTTACATTCTAAAAGTTTTTCTACAAAATGAATTCTTGGGATATGCTGTCTTGTATTTCATCTGAAGTCTGTCTCGTCTTTTTTCCCAGTCTCAGAAATATTAATACCTAACCTCTATTCCTTTAATCCTATTCCTTTCCCTTTCATCTGAGAACTTGTTCTACCAATCATTCTTTCTTGCATTCTCAATATCATTCTCTCCCTCCTTCTACTGCCTATAAATAAGCTTAGATCATACTGAATTAGTCTTAGAAAGGAAATGATAAATATTGCTTAAAAATAAACAGTTCTATCCACTGTTGGGTATCTGTGAAAGGTATAAACATTCTAGAAAGCAATTTGGAATTTTATCTACTAAGTAACTAAATAGTTAGACCATCTTTAATCCAAGCTTTACCACTACGAGGGCCATATCAAAAAAGATAAGATAAGTTTCGAAATGTGAAAAATGGAAGATTAAGGACTTCACTATGGTTAGCCTCAAAGCATAGCATAATGGATAAGATGGCATGGGACTCAAATATTTGCAAGGCAAATTACATTTACTAGACATGTGAATTTGGGTAACTTTTTCTGTGCCTCAGTTTTCTCATTTGTAAAATGAAGGAACTTTAGTTACTGGCCTAAAAGTTCCCTTCCAGTTCTGTATAAATGACCTATGTTCATTCAAATAGGAGATGAGGTTATCTGTTGTAGTAAAAGGTATAGTTTAGGGCTTAATTCTATCAAGATGATTAAATTGTTTCTATAAAAAGCATGATAAAAAAAAATCAGTTAGTAATCCACAAAACTGCACTGAGTTTTAGATAACATTATTTATAATACTTTTTTAATCAGCTTTTTCCCACCTGAAATTTCATTGTTACCATACCCTACAGGTAGTATAGGGCTGTCAGGTAGCACAGTTGATAGAAGCCTGAGCCTGGAGTCAGGAAGACTAACATTCCTGAGTTCAAATATGACCTCAGACTCTTACTAGCTATGTGACCCTGGGGAAGTCACTTATACTGTTTCCCTCAGTTTTCTCATCTGTAAAATGACCTGGAAAAGAAAATGGCCAACCACATCTGGTATCTTTACCAATGGAGTCATGAAGAGCTGGACATGACTAAACAATACATAATATTTTTCTCCATCTCTCTGTCTTTTTAATTCCTATCAACCTTTAAAGTCTAGACACTCTTTTAATCTTAAATGAAGCACTTAAATTTTCAATCTACTGTTTCTTTTTTCTCACTCATTGGCTAAAACAATTCCTTTCTAATCACATTTCTTGGACTTTGAGGACTTTGTTGGTAATATGCAGTAACATGTTTATGCATACCATGTATACTTCATTTCCTTTTAGGTCAACAGCAGTTTATATTCTTTAGACATCATGATTTTCCATGACTCATAGCCATATTGCAATACAGGGAGAATATTCATATTAAAAGGTGAAAAATTTTGTATAGTGTTTTGTAAACCTTAAAGTTTCTAAATGGTAGTATTGTCAAATAAAAGCTCACTTTTTTTGTTTTGCTTTTTTTAAAAGAATATTATTCACACAATAACACTATGAGGTAAGTAAGGTAAATAAAGCAGATTATTCTCATTCCTTGAATGGTGAAACTGAATCTTCAAGGAATGAAGTGACTGCCTATAGTTAGAAGGCTAACAAATGGTAGAAAGAATTGAGACTCAAATTCAGAGCTTTCAAATCCAAATTCATTGCTCTTTCTATTACAATATACTTCCTTTAGAAATGTATTACAATTTGTATTGAAAAGTTGAGTACAGTCTTATTTTTAGTAGTTCTGATAATAACATTGGCTAGTATCATTATTGCTCCTGGCATACAAGTAGCACAAGCCTGAAGACTGACCATAAAGTGTAGCAGAGGAATTCTGGGCCCAGAAAAATGTTGTAATTCTTTGGTCACACCCTTTGGGGCAGGAGTACTTATATTGCTAATGAATGTTGCTCATGTTGTGAATGCTGTCTTAGTCACTCCTTGGGGATCATCTCTGTGGTATGAGCTTTGGAGAAAACCTGGAGTCAGGTCCTAAACTACTCCTCCAGCAACATCCTTGTCAAGCCCACCATGAAAATATATTTGAGCAAGGTTCCACCCAGGCTTGCTCTTTTTTCCTGCTTCACTCCTGGCTGGGCTCCTTTGATTTTCTTCTCTTCTCCCTCTCTCTAATCTGGATTCATGTGGTCCATATCCTTGCTGCTGGACTAAATTCTAGCTTCATGTGACTGAATCTATATTGATCTATTTCCTTTTAACTTCATGACTAACCTCTTTACAATTCTCTCTCAACTATTTCTTTTGCTTAACTTTATTACCTTCTTAAAAATTAGTATCTTCTTTAAGAAATTCTCTAACTACTTCTCCAAAGGATTTAACCTGTGAACTTTTGTAGTAACTTGAAACCATTTGTGGAACCTCTGAATTAAAGTCTAAGCTTTTCTGCCTACCTGAGTCATAGATTGGTGAGTTCTTCATAAAACAAACCCATATAGATAGATCTTAAGCCCCCTTTCCCCAAAAGCCCATTTTCTTCCACCTTCACAGGTAGATGTATCACCAAGTTACAGAAAATCCTGTTATAATAGTAGATACTAAGAGAAATGATGGGCAGTTAGGTAGCACAGTTGATAAAGCACTGGGTTTGGAATCAGTAAGACTCATCTTTATGAGTTTAAATCCAACCTCAGATACTTAATAGCCAAGTGACTTTGGGTAAGTCACTTAACTTGGTTTCACTCAGTTCCTCATCTGAAAAATGAGCTGGAGAAGGAAATGGCAAACCACTGTAGTATCTTAGCTAAAAAATCCTCAGAATGGGATTGTACACAGCAACAACAACTGTGGAAAAATATGGAAGTAACTTCTCTGATGGACTTGCGATTCACCCCAGAGACAGAGCTGTTGGTATCAGAACACAGACTGAAGCACATTTTTTCTCTTTTTTTTCCACTTTATTTCTCATGAGGTTTTATATTTTTATAGGGGGAAGGGGGATTACAACAAGAATATTTTACTAATGTGTAAATAAATAAATAAAAAATAAAGATAATAAAAGTAAAAAAATGGGATTATGGAGAGTCAGGCTCAACTAACAGAAAAGAGAAAAAGTCAAGTCTAAGATACAAATGAATTATGCATTTAAAAATAAATGATTAATAATAAAAAAGAGGAGGTATTAAAGAAAGACAATATAGGACATAAGAAAGGAAAGGGACTTAGAAGAGTTGAACTTCTTTTTCTTTAGGGGAAACAAAGAACTTTCCAGAAAAAAAGAAAGGGGAAAAAAAGAAAGCTGAGAACTGTCAAAAAGCAAATTTTTGACAGGTATTTGCCTTGTCTCCAAAGGTTGTATGTTACTGAGGGGATTCAAGTCTAAGTATGAGATGAAGTACTTTGGAAAGAGCACTGGATTTGGAATCTAAAGATGTGATTTCAGATTTGCCCCTGCCTTTTCTTGTCTGTGTAATTTTAGGAAATTCCCTTAACATCTCTAGTCTTCAATTTTCTCATCTTAAAAAAAGTGAGTTGGACTAGGTGGTCTCTTTGAACTCCAACCCTATGATCTCAGAGGTTCCTTCTTATTAAATTAATTATCAATTAGTTATCAATTAAAATGTATATTTTAAACATTTGGTTGAATTGGGTAAAATTTGGAGAACTAATTTCCTACTGAATTCTATCTCAGTTGGGTCATAGCTAAACAAAGTCTTTTAATGACAAAGCTACCCAGAAGGGAAGTTTTCCTTCAAGGTCCTAGTTTCTGTAATTACTCAGAGCCTCACCTTAATTCTTGGTATTCATACCACTACTTTCAAATGAAAAAGTCAAAGGGTGTTTCTCTTAGCCTGAGGGTTGAAGCTAGGAGGACAGTAATCTTTAATACATGACAAGCTTTGGTGGGTTTTTTCTCTTACTCAGGATTTTCTTTTTGATTTACTATGTGATAGTTGCATCATGTAAGTCCAGTTTTATTTCAGTTCATCAGATAGTTGTATGAATTACTCCCAAAGAGGTTTCAAGTCTAGATTCACTTGATTACATAATAAGGAAACAGAGTGAGTCTTGAGAACAATGACAATGTCCAGTTTTGTTTAGTTTTTTAATATGATAAAGTCTCAATACACAGACTTTTTTTTAATTTCACTAATCCATTAACATTATATTGTGTTTGGGACTAGGTGCTAGGGCACCATCAATTCAAATGACTATTTATATGTTTCTGTCCCATAAAATTCACCTCTTTAGGAGCAAGGAGCAAGTTATCTTAGTCTTTTGGAATACAAAAGAACAAAGAGCTAAGCAAAGACTTGTCTGGAGCACCCAAGTCCATGAACTCAAATGCTCATATAGTATTATGGACAAAAGAAGCACTCTTTTCCTGACTCAGAGACTCCCCGGAACAAGCCTAATATGACGCTGTACATGTCTATGTCCAAGGGGAAAGGGGTGGAGATTGTGGGGAAGAACAGAACTGTTGACTGTTTGGCAAGTTATTGATGGAAGCAGTCATGCACTGGAAAGTAAATTCCCTAATCAAGACATATAAAGGCAAAGTTCAAAGCCCAGCCCTGAAAGATAATACAAGAGTAATGGGAATACAGGGTGTTCCCAAAGTCTTAGTGTTGTTTTAAGCTATTTAAAGTTATTAAAGCTTAAGTTTGCAGTAGGATTTTTGGTTTATCCCACATATTAGTTTCATCCATAAAGCACTGGTAAATGTTTTGATTTTTTTTATTTTTGCAAGGTAATGGAGTTTAATCACTTCCCCAAGGTTACACAACTAAGTAAGTATAAAGTGTGGGTCTGAGGTTGGATTTGAACTCAGGTCTTCAAGAATTCAAGGTTGATGTAAATGTTTTTTTATCTGACTTGACTGTAATTGAATTGTATCCAAAACTGACCTGAGTTTCTCAGGTTGAATTTCATTGCATGGACAAGGAATGGATTTGAGTTGATCAGGGAGATGTTTGGGAGTTATAGCGTTGCCAGTTATTACAGATTCAGAGATTGAAGACAGAAAATTTAAGGTTACTGGAAAGGCAAAGAAATTCACAGCTCTCTGGGATGTTAAAACTGTTAGGATTTTAGATTTTATTATGGCAAGATATTGTTACAAAGTACACAGGTCAAAATTAGTAAGAAAAACAGTAAGCACCCTGAGGACAGGCCAAGTGAAGTCTGAGTGTGTGTGTGTGTGTGTGTGTGTGTGTGTGTGTGTGTGTGTGAGAGAGAGAGAGAGAGAGAGAGAGAGAGAGAGAGAGAGAGAGAGAGAGAGACCGAGAAACAGAGAGAACAGGGCAGGCAATCATGAGGCTTGGTTTGACCTGGGCACATGGTAAGAAAGTCATAGTGTTCCACGAGGGTTTAGGAAGGGCATGAGAAAGCCCCATCCTTCTGGATAGGAGCCTGAAAGATGCAAGAGAGTTTGAAGGAGCAGTGCTTCCTATTAAATACCCTTCTATGGTAGGTTGGACAGAGGGTGGTGCTTGGGGTGTGGTCTTACACCTTGGGCCAGGTATCTTCCAATGGCAAGGTATGTATTGGTCCTCCCTATCCCAAGGTGCTTGACCTCAAGTCCAACATGTCATTTCCTGTTGTGCCAGCATCTAGGCCACAGTTTAGTGAAGAGGAAAATCGGGGACAAGATACAAACAATAGTGTCAAGGGGAGGCTTGATACAATCAACAGAGGGTCGGTTTACATCCTAAGAGTGGGGAACCAGGACAGCCAGGTGGCACAGTAGGTAGAGCATCAGCCCTGGAGTCAGGAGTACCTGAGTTCAAATCCAGCCTCAGATACTTAATAATTGCCTAGCTGTGTGACCTTGGGCAAGCCAAGCAACCCCATGGCCTTAAATAAAAATAAAAATTTTTTTAAAAAATGGAGAACCTCCACGAATTTAACAAGATTTAACAGCATTTAAGATTACAGTTTTTGTTTCTGTTACATTCATAATTCTTTACATAATTTCCCTACATCAATAGCAACATGGGAATTTAACTGTTTATTTGGCTACAGGAATGGCAACCTTGCAAAGTCTAAGGGCATTCAAATTCCTTCATAACTCAGACATTAGTTGCCTCTACCCCTGCATAATATTTAACCTTCTTTCTATTTAACCTTCTTCCTATTCCACAAACAAGAGACTCCTCTCGCTCTCCTCTTTTCTGCCTCCTCCTGGCTTACCTGTCTTCCTTTTAAGTCTCAAGAAAAATTCCATCTCTCCAGGAAGTCTTTCCTAAATCCTCTTAATTCTAGCCTTTCCTCTCTTAATTTCCTACTTACCCTAGGTATAGCTTCCCATTACATTTTGTGTCCTTGAGGACAGAAACTGACTTTTATCATCCCTTTTTGCATCCCAAGTGCTGAGAACTGTACCTGTTTTAATAGGTGCTTGATTGATTCTTATTGACTGATTGACTAACTAGAGGAGCCTCCATTGTTAGAATTTGTAATTTCTCCTAGGTCACCATCAGTACAAAGAAGCTAACATACATAATGGTTCCTCAATCTAAACATCTTCTGAATCAAAGAACAAGGATCATCTTTGGGAAGGAAGAAGAGCCCTCTACCAAAATAAGGTCAAAATGCATACAGGATTTAGACATAAAGGGCAACAAAACATAGATAAGAAATTCTCTATCAGATCTATGTAAAGAGGATAAATTTATGAGCAAACAAGAATTAGAGTACATTATAAACTGTAAAATGAATGATTTTGACTATATCAAATTAAAAAAATTTTGTACTAATATAATCAATGCTGCCAAAATTAGAAGGAAAGCAGAAAGCTGAGAAGCAATCTTCATAACTAGGAATTCTTACAAGATCTCATTTCTAAAGTATAGAGAATTGCATCAAATTTTAAAAGGTTACAAGTCATTCCCCAATTGATAAATGTCAAAGGATATGAATAGACAATTTTCAAATGAAGAAATTAAAGTTATTTATAACAATATGAAAATGTTCCAATTCATTATTGATTAGAGAAATGTAAATCAAAACAACTATGAGTTATCACCTCACACCTAATCATATCGATTAAGATGACAAAAAGGTGGACATTGCTGGTGGAGTTATGAACTAATCCAGCATTCTAGAGAGCAATATGGAACTATGCCCAAAGAACAATAAAACTGTTTATATTCTCTGCCCCAGAAATTCCTCTTCTAGGTCAATATCCAGAAGAAATCATAAAAAATGGGAAAAAATCCCACATGTTCAAAAATATTTATAGTAGCTCTTTTTGAGTGGCAAAGAATTGGAAATTGAGGGGATGCCCATTAATTAGGGAATGGTTAAACAAATTGTGGTATATGAATATTACGGAATACTATTGTTCTATAAGAAATCATAAATGGTTGGACTCTAGAGAAGCATGGAAAGAATTGTAGGATCTGATGCTGAGCAAAGAGAGCAGAACCAAGAGAACAATGTACACATTAACAGCAACATTGTAAGATGATCAACCTTGATGGATGTAGCAAACTCTCAGCAGTTCAGAGAGTTGAGACAACCCTATTAGGTGGCTATGGACAATGCTATCCCCATCCCGAGGAAGAGGAAGAAAAACAAAACAAAACAAAACAAAAACAAACCAAAAAACCCTTCAAAATCTGATGAACCCTACATTCACTTTTTTAAAAAATCTCTTATGTATTTCTTCCCCCTTAATCCTAATTCCTCATACAGAAAATGAGTAATATTTAAGCATGTTTAACACAAATGTGTATGCACAATATTAACCTGACGGTTTTCAGCTGAGGGGAGGTGGGTGGGAAGGGAGGGTGGAAGGAAATGTTGTAACATAAAAATATGCATAGGCATATGGATAAATGTTGAAAAACTTCATAACATGTACTTGGAAAAATAAAATAACTTTTAAAAAAGGAAAGGAAGAAGCAAGGTGGCCTCCCCAAGGTTCTTAAGACATCCACTCAACTCCCCTTTCAGGGTCCTTGTCTGATTTCTCCACAAAAAAAAAAAAGTTTTCTGAATCTTCCCCAATGTTTAGCACAGATCCTGACACATAGTATCCTTAATAAAGGCTCATTATTTGATTGATTGATATGACAAGGAATTCTTGTCTAAAGTCAACCTATTTATTCTGCATTCATATGCAATTATGTGGTTTGTTTTTCTGCTTTCTTGGTTCACAGTATATTATAAGCAATGAAAATTGAGACCATGGAAATATAACAATTGACCACTTGTCTCCAAGAGAGGAGAAAGGAAACCAGTAAGAAAATAGAGATTCAACAAATATGACAGTTGAGATTTAAAGGAAGACAAGTAAGCCAGGAGTAAATATATCTTACTAGACTCTTAGGACCTTAATATATTATAGAACAGCACACAAATGATGACCCAAATTCATTAAGAAAAGATCAAATTTAGTACTGTAAACTCAGGTTAAGAAAGCAGGGAAATTTAACATATTTTAGAAAGAAGTTAAATAAAATGGTTAACATTAAATCAATGTTCGTATATTTATAAGAATAATTTATCTGACCTTCAGGAAATTGACTACCTAGAAAGATCTGTTCCCCTATAAAGCATGTACAGTTGAGGTTTATTAGAGAAACAATGTGGTGTTATACACAGAAGGCAAGCTTTGGAGTCAGAGAGAATGGAATTCAAGTCCTGGCTCTAAGACTTACTTGGTTTGTGAACAAGGAAATTCTCTAAACCTTTTACTGCCCTAGGGAATTTGCTAAAGTTGTAAACTGAAAAGGAGAGGATATGCATCAGTGGAGAGAATTTCTACACCAGTAAGCCCTCACACGGATAATATCATAAAAAAAATAAATACAAAAAACTATACTGTGTGATATCCCTCTTAGGTGGTGGAATGAATAGAATAGAAGGGTTTGAAGTCAGGAAAAACCTGCATTCAAATTTGGCCATAGACACTTAATAGCTGTGCAGCTGTTTAAGTTATCTCATCTAAAAGGAGGTGGAGGTAAAATGAACTGGAGAAAGAGATTGGCAAACTCAGGTGGGGTCAGACATGATTTAAAACAACTGAAAAAAATATACAGATTCCTATAGATGACAAGTGAATTACTGCCTTGCCTATTATATATATATTAGCTTATGCCATGGGACTCTGCTCAGGATTTTAACAAATCTTATCTCATTTTTTTGCCACAAAACCCTGAAAAGTAAGTGTTATTATTCTCATTTTTTTACAGAAGACTGAGGCAAGCAGAGATTATAATTTGGCCAAGCTCACAGAGTTAGTGAGTATCTGGGGACAATTTTGTATTCAGATTTTCCTGACTCCAATCCCAAAACTCTTATCTACTGTGCCACTTAGTTGCCTCATATTATGTTTTCAGGTAGACAATAAACCTTTGAGGTACTTCAGATGTGACAGATATTGAACTAAGAATTAGGAATACAAATAATTGCAAAACGACAATCCCTTCTGTGAAGATCATAATCTAATGGAGGAGACAACATGAAAAAACTACGGATTGAGAGAAAAGAATATTAAATAATTAACTGTTGATATAGGGGAGAAATGATATGGGAGATTTACTCACCTCTGAAACCTTATTCTCTATTAGGCCAAGGCAGCATCTCAAAGATACTTCTGATAAAGAGACTAGATTAACTTTCTCTTCAGTCACATTCAGACCCCACCCAGGTGGGTTGCTCATTGTGTTCTTTTAAGGTTTGGGTGGGGATAGATTCCTTGCTTAGAATTCTTCAATTGCCCTAGTCTAGGAGTGATTTGGAATCAAATGACATCATCAAAATTATGTACCCTAACCCCTCATTACAACCATTTTACCTCTCATTATAATATTCATTTTTTTTCTCATTACTTATTCACCAAGCAGTCAATGACCATCCTCAGGAACATCCACTCTTTCAAGGGTATGTAAGCATTTAGTGAGTTCCATGAGGGGACTCTGGCATTCGAGAGTGTTGCTGACCCCTTTTTTAAATTATTGCTAGCATGATTAATAAAAACTATTTTTCTCAAACTTTTTATATATCATAGGATTACATATGTGTATGCTATATATATTTAACTTCCCATTAGATATTGCAATTTAGAGTGTATGCATGAATTTGGAGAGAATAGTTTCAACTGAATTTTGAGGATGGATTTTCAGAGTATTTAGGAGTCAGAAAACTGGAAGTTCAAGTAACTACTAATAATAATAATGGCTTTCACCAGGAGGGGCATAAAGACACAAGATGACAGCTAGTATAGATGTTAAAATTAGTGAAGGTTTTTAAAGGATGGGAGAGACTGGACATATTTAGAGGCATAGGGAAGCCAGTAGATAGGGAGCAATTTCAGGGAGGGAACCCTCACAGTATTCCAGAATTTTATAGTAGGAAGTTATCTCAATAGTCATTTAGAACAAATTACACACAATTGGAATATCTATTGGTCTATATTGGACATATGATCATCCAGCCTCTGCTTGAAAACTTCTGAGAAGAAAGAAACTACCACTTCTAAAGGCAATTCTACTTTTGCATAGTTCCAATTTTTAGGAATTTCTTCATTATCTCAAACTTAAACTGATTCTTTTCAACTTCTCATTGCTGTTGGTCCTGCTCTCTACCAAAGTGAACAAGTTCGATCTCTGTTCCATGTTATAATCCTTCACATAATTGAAGAAAATTATTATGTGTCTCCTGAATTGGGTTTTCTTTAATTTTTCCTGGCTTTCCATCCCTTATCCTTTCTAACTATTCTCATATGAACAAGAACTCCAAGTCTTTACTGTCCTGACTGTCTTCCACTGGACGGCATTGCACAGCTGGATTATCACTTCCTCTTCTTTTTTTTCAATTCAGCCTAAAAAATCTTAATAGTTATATCTTTTTAAAAATATATATATTGAGATAGCAGCCTGCAAAACACTGTAGGCATTTTCAAATAAATTCCTAATATGACCATATCTCTCACATCTCATAGTTGAGAAGTTAAATTTGTGAATCCAAACATATGACTTTACACTGATCTCTGTCAACTTAGTAATTAAATTTTGCTTAATGATACAACCTGTTAGAAACTTATAAAATCCTGACTGACTTTTGTCATCTGTTTTATCAGCTATCTTCCTAAACTTTGTGCCATTTATAAATGTGAAAAGCATAATATTTCTAGTGTTAATCAAGTCATTGATAAAGATAACACTTAATATGAAGAAAGTAAAGGCATTCACGTGACTCAATAGTGATCTTCAAGTAAAGGAATATTTGATCTAGTCTGAGAAAAGAATAATAGCGTGAAATGTGCTTAACCTTATCAGACTTTGAATGTGAGTATGTATGAATATGTTGACAGTGAGATGATACCAAGCCTATGGTATATTACCAATGCTATTAGTATATCTTTCATTCTCTATAGTGCTTCAGATACAGGAAGTGAGGTCCATTTGGAATGAATAGGCACAAGACTGTTTCTGTATAAAAAAAAAAACACAAAAAGATACCTCCCAGTCTCTCTTAGTCAAAAAGATTTTGCACTGGTTTACAACAGAGGTCTCTGTGTAATCATTTGTTCATTGTTTGTCATTCATTCTCAAAGAGGACCATGACATCATGTCATGACTTGCAAGTGAATTGGATTTAAGTGAGGGGATGCTGTGCAAAGTCACCAACCTCACTTTCTCTTCCAGAGCCATCTAGGTTCAGTGGCAAGATACAGATCAGGATGACTGGAGATGTCCTGGATACCATAGACTCTGGGCCATACATTTTTGTCAATAATTCTTTGTACTGAGAAACTGAGACTCAATGTGCTCCATAAAAAAAATTGTAAGAAAATTGTAGCTTAAAAAATAGTTAGTAACTGTATTCTAAATATCCTTAGTTATTGCTTTCTAAATTCTGAATCAATGAAGGGGTGGATACCATTCGAATAAGCTACTTATTTCTTCATGTAAATGTCCTATGTTACATGAATACTAACATCATGGTTTTTTGGGGGGTTTTTTTTTTTAGGTTTTTGCAAGGCAAATGGGGTTAAGTGGCTTGCCCAAGGACACACAGCTAGGTAAATATTAAGTGTCTGAGACCGGATTTGAACCCAGGTACTTCTGACTCCAAGGCCGGTGCTTTATCCACTGCACCACCTAGCCACCCCTAACATCATGTTTGTACTCTGAAATGTATTGATACTTTGACAATATCTTCCAGAAGGCTCCCCATTTCCAAAACAAAAACCACTCTTATTTTGAACTTAATATTCAAGGAATGTTTAGAAAGATCATACTTTACTTGTTTTATAAAGTTCAGAACCAATTCTGGAACTTTGGCTGCTTCAGGTATTATACTATATAATTCAAAATAGCTTAGCTGCTAGGATTAAAGGGAAGACAAAAGTCAACCTAGTTTGGTATTTCCAATCCTGTTCTCTAAATATAATATCAGGATGAATAAAAATCAGATTTGCACAGGGGAGTAGAAGAGGAACTATAACTATAACAGAACCAGTGATCCCTCAGCATGCTTCCCTTAATCATTCCTTCTTCCTTCTTCAGATCAGCTTATGACAGGACTTGCTCTTGGCTGAGATTTCAGTCTTCCATCATATTTATTCAGTTGCTTGGTGAAGGGAAAACAATAAGGTATACAGAGAAAAGAATTAGTGCAGTAGGCTTTTGTGATATCCTGGCCTGTGGTTGGTTAAAAACTGGCAAATACTTGGGCTACATAAAAGACAAACATTCAGTTCTGAGAAAAACTCCTTGAAATTATTTATTCAACTTGTCTTAACAAGTACACCCTTATTGTTTTCTGAGTACCAGAAGCTGTCACTCAGAAAATGAGTTACTAGTTTCCCTCAACTCCAGAACCTCATCGTTCCAGTTTGAATCAACACACAGAAATGAACTGCCTTGTTCACCTTCTTTCTTGGGCAATCTCTTTCTCTATTATCTTTTTGATCATTATGATGTTGGTCTCAAGGAAGCCAAAGAAAATTCAGATGAAACCAGAAATAACATAAAAGTGTCAGCCTAGAACAGAAGAGTGGTCTATTCAATCTAGTCACCTATTTTCCATAGTAAATAATGCCAAGCATTTCAGAGAAAGCTCTAAGCCCCTAGGACACACCTACAAGTATACAATTGTGCAATGATGTTCATAGAGTATTTTTTTAACTCTGACCCCAATTGATGTATAGTTAACGCCCTAAATTTTCAACATTTAAAAAAAAAACCTTGAAATATCCCAACTGGTATACATAGTCCCTCAACTCTTACTGCATTCACTCATTTAAAAAGAAAAATTTGCCTATACCTAATTACAGTTCTTTGATCATATGAATAATGCCTAGCACCAACCCAGGAGTCAAAACAAAATGTGGGTAAGCTTTCCTGTATTCCTTTATGAAGGAGTCTGGTTTTTTTAGATACTTTAAAAATGACAATCATCATTATCCATGATGGGAAGAACTAGTAATAGGTGATATCTAAGAGTATAGTCAACTGAATCTACTTCAACCAAAATAGGAAATAAACTAATAGCAATGATAATAACAATTACAGCTTACTTGTAATAATAGATCTTTGAAAAGGAATATATAAATTTCTATGGACCATGAGAAGGCTATAATCCTAGTTTCATTACCTAGAAGTTGGGGTGTTGCCATCTAGGTCACAGCTGTGTGCAGCCTTGGTATCTCTGGGTGGAGACATCACTCAGAACAACAGGAATCTGCTCACTGCCCTCGTTATGCTATAGACTGCTTTGCCTAGGGAAAAGGAAAAGAAGAAACCCCTCCTGCCAGCATGCAATATATCTTCCACATTTGGGAAGCTATATGTTCTGTACTATTGAATGGAAAGACCACCATCTTTGGAATCAGATGATGTGGGTTTACATACTGCCTCTGACAACAAGTACCTTTATAAAGGTGGGTGGGTCTCTTTGCTTCTCTAGTCTTTGGATACCTTATCTATGAAATGAAGGGATTGTGCTAAATGCACTTTAAGGTTCCTTGGAGTTATAGATCCATGATAAATGAAAGTGTATAATTGGAATAAATCCTTTCCTTGTTTATATTTACCCAGACACATACATACGCATCTTTATATTTAGCAAGAATTCAAACTTATGATTAACTGAAAAGGAATTTATAAAGGCTTTATAAAGGTTCTGTGCTAAGTTTTAGTTATAGAAAAACAAGCAAGGTCCCTGTTAGGGGTGGCTAGGTGGCACAGTGGATAAGCACTGGCCCTGGAGTCAGGAATACCTGGGTTCAAATCCGTTCTCAGACACTTAATAATTACCTAGCCATGTGGCCTTGGGCAAACTACTTAACCCCATTTGCCTTGGAAAAAAACCCCAAAGTCCCTGTTATCCATGAGTTTATTGTCTGAGAAATTTAGAGCAGTTTTCTATTCTATTGCTCCTCTCACCCAGTCAGCAGATTCTCATCTTTCTTTCCTAATTTAGGAACTATTCTCTGAAATTAGAGTTTGTTTTGCTAATGCCAAATCTTTCCCTGAATATGCTTTTCTTCCTATCCACCTTCTCCCTCTACCTTTCCCCATGTAACACTGTTAAGCGTGTCATATTTCTACATAAAAGTAAATGTATGTGCATGTGCATTTGGAAGTCTGTCCTTTTTATTTGGTTTCATAAAATTGAGGTTCATGTGTAACTTCCTTTCTCATCTTCTCTTCCATGTCTTTATATATGTGATATAATAATTTCTCAACACTACTTATTTCCTTCTTCTTTATTTTATTCCTTTTACCTTTTCATTTTTCTCAAGATCATCAAAATATAAGAAACTTCTCCCAGACCATTCATTTTCTCTTTCTATGATCACTGGAGACATTTGTTGCTGTGGAGGCTCTTGTTTCTTCTCTCATTATTAGAATGTAAAGATTTTATCACATATTTCCTTCCAGTGATACAAAGGTATTTAGATTTCAATGTTTCTCTTGACTTTGTTGTTTGCATTTCAATGTACTTATTCAGTTCTGGTTTCTTCACAGGAATGTTTGCAAGTTTTCTGCTTCACTGTTTAATCATTTTTACCTCTACTGAGTTTCTACTTAATTTTGCTAGATAAGTTGCTCTTGATTGTTAGCCTCTCCTTTTGGTCTTCTTTTGGAATAACGCATCCTTAGTTCTCCTCTACATTTGAGTAGTGGTTACTAGGTCTTGTGTTATCCTGACTGTAGTTTCTTGGTTCATTAGCTGTCACTTTTGTCTCTCTCTGAATCTTTTTTTTCCCCCATCTGGTATATCTTGATTTTCACTATGACATTTCTGGAAATTTCATTTAAGTCTTTATTGCAGGAGGTGATTAGTATACAATTTTTACTCTTCTTATTGGTTTTAATTGTTTCAGAAAGTTTTTTATTCATTATTTTTTTACGTATGTTATGTAGGCATTTTATTAATGAAGCTTTCACATAATGTCATTGTTTTAAATTATCTCATATTCATTGTTTTCCAAGTCACTTGTATTTTAATAGGTATTACTTTCCATTTTTGATGGTGCTTTTCCCCCAAGTCTTCAGAATTCATTCTGGGATTTTTATAAATCTCAAAGAGTAATTGACCTCTGTCTGCTCCAACTTACTTTTAAAGAAGTCTATTACTGAAGAAAGGATTTATATTTCCTGAACTAACCTATTAATCCTTTTTCTGACTTCTCCAAGGCTCTCATTTCCTTTCTCAGTCTTTCCTCTGGAGCTCTCATTTAGTTTATATTTTCAATTTTAAATGCTTGTTTTTATCCATTTCAGATTTTCCTTGAGACTTTATCATATTTTTCACATTAATTATTTTCTCTGCACTTCTATCCTTTCTTTGTATTTATAAAGATGATTTTAAAAAAATTAAAATATAGGACTTTACATGTATCCCTATAAAGTTTCAGATTATTTGATTTATACTATTAGTTTGACCTGTAAAGATCATTTTAAATAATGACTTTTTTTAAATCCAGTATTTCATCTGTCTCTACCAGCTTTGTTTCATCTAGAAATATTTTAAATTCACAAAAAAAGATTTTAATTATTCAAGTATTCATTACCCAAGTGCCAAGATTACAGGATTGAGTTTTGTGTTCATCCAACTCTATGATTTAATTTCTTGGTGCAGAAATTACCAATAATGAAATTTTCTCTGCCAAGGCAGATCAGAACCTGCTCTATACCTTTAAAGTCTTAGATCTTTTGAGTTATTAAGAGATTGACCCTCCAACAACAACCACTGACTGAGAGAAGGCAAGAAACCAAATCAATGCAAAATAAGCTTATTTTTCAAGACTTTCAGGTTTGTTTTCAAGAAAAGTTTTTAATCAAATGTTTTTCAGTATTTATTATGAAATGTTGATCTCCATTTTTAGTAGTATTGCTAGAAGTACTATTTTTCAAGTTCTCAAATAAGAAATTTCTTTTTATCAAAACAATAAAAATTCTTAAAGAATGAGTGGGTCAAAGAACATTATAAGAATAAATCAAAGAAACAATCAATAATTTCATCAAAGATAATGTCAATAATGAGACAACATATCAAAACCTATGCAATATGGCAAAAATAGTAAAAAGAGGAAAATTTATATATCTCTAAATGCTTACATCAGGAAAATAGAGAAAGAACAGACCCATGAATTAGGTATGCAATTAAAAAATTAGAAAAATAATAAACTAAAAAACCCCAATTGAGCACTAATTGAAACTCCTAAAAAATAATGCCGATGGCCCCACGGTGGGCGGCTCGTGCGTGCCTCGGGCCGGCATTCAGCGGCCCCGGAGAGCTCGGTGGAGGTTTCCGGCTGCTATGCTGCGGCCATCATGAATCACACGGAGTTGATCCAGTACTTTAATTCCCAAATGAAAGAAGATCCCGACGTGGCTTCTGCCGTGGCAGCCATCTGGACCTTGCTTGAGTTTTTAAAGAGAGACAAAGGGGCGACAATTCAGGGCTTGAGAGCAAACCTCAAAAATGCCATTAAAATCCTGTGCAGTGTAGATTCTTCAATGGCAGTCTCCTCCTGTGGAGAACTCTTACTCCGATTCATCAGTCTCACCTCCCTGGAGTACCCAGATTAATTAAAGTGTAAAAAAAAAATCATGATTGAACGAGGAGAACTCTTTCTTAGGAGGATTTCACTTTCCAGAAGTAGAATTGCAGGCCTGTGCCATACTTTCATCAAAGGTGGAGCTAGGATATTAACTCATGCCTACTCACGAGTGGTGCTCAGAGTCCTGGAGAAAGCAGCTGCGGCCAAGAAACGATTCAGTGTGTATATCACGGAGACCCAGCCTGACTTATCTGGGAAGAAAATGGCAAAAGCTCTCAGCAGTTGGAACGTGCCCGTCACTGTGATTTTAGACGCTACTGTTGGCTACATCATGGAGAAAGTGGATCTTGTGATAGTTGGTGCAGAAGGAGTTGTTGAAAATGGTGGCATTATTAACAAGATTGGTACCAACCAGGTAGCCGTGTATGCCAAGGCACAGAACAAGCCCTTCTACATAGTCTCAGAGAGTTTCAAGTTTGTCCGACTCTTTCCTTTGAATCAGCAAGATGTGCCAGATAAGTTTAAGTACAAAGCAGCTACACTAAAGTCTGTTGGCACTGGACAAGATCTCAAAGAAGAACACCCCTGGATTGACTATACCCCACCTTCCTTAATCACAATACTGTTCACAGACCTGGGGTGCTGACACCCTCAGCCGTCAGTGATGAACTCATCAAGCTTTACCTCTAGCACAGGGGATGACCCAAGACAAAGTGGAGTAAATAAAACTTCCAAGCATTATGGACTATTTCCAACAAGCATCACAGCTATCATATGCCTTCCTGCATAAGACTTACTCCTTCCACACCACAACTTTCCCCATCAAGATTTTGCTATATAATGGTTGACGTAAATTTAAATGGGACTTTAGTGGAAACAACATGAGAAAGCCAACAGACGACACAAAAAATACTGAACCCAATTTTACAATAAAGTACCCTAAACACCCCATAAAAAAATCAGACTTCTTTGGTGTGAAGGGTCAAGTTTTACTCTGATTTTCCAGATTGTTGGTGTTACACCTTGAACCCCTGTAATATGGGTTAGTGATTATGATAATGATGATTCTGAAGGCACAAAATCTTGTCTCAACCAAGATCATCGTTATAAATTTCAATCCTCTTTAGAGTATGTAAATGAAATTCAGGGTTGAATCTATATTGTCTCTATACCCTGGAAATACATTTTTAAATAAAATCCTCAAGAACCTAAAAAAAAATAATGCCGAGATTAATAAAATTGAGTATAAAAACCATTGAATTAGTAAACAAAACTAGAAGACAGTTTTATGACAAAATAAAATAGATAGACCTTTGGTTAATTTGATTTTAAAAGGGAGAGAAGGAAACCAAATTACTAGTATTAAAACTGAAAAGGATGAATATACTTTTCTTTTAGTTTTTTGCAAGGCAAATGGGGTTCAGTGGTTTGCCCAAGGTCACACAGCTAGGTAATCATTAAGTGTCTGAGGCCAGATTTGAACTCAGGTACTCCTGACTCCAGGGTCGGTGCTCTATCCGCCTCACCACCTAGCCGCCCCAATGAATATACTTCTAACAAAGATGA
Source organism: Macrotis lagotis (assembly GCF_037893015.1). Lineage (NCBI taxonomy): Eukaryota > Metazoa > Chordata > Mammalia > Peramelemorphia > Peramelidae > Macrotis > Macrotis lagotis. The sequence goes on along the minus strand of NC_133661.1, from coordinate 241,623,365 downwards.
AATTAAAAGTTAATTTTGCTCATATGCCAATAAATTTAACAAGTTAAGTGAAGTAGAAAAATATTTACAAAAATTACCTAGATTAATAGAAGATAAAATAGAATATCTAAACAGACTTATTTTAGAAAAAGATATGAATAAACTTCGTAATGAAAAAGCACCAGGACCAGACAGATTTACAGGTGAATTCCATCAGACTTCTAAAGATTAACTAATTACAATATTAAATAAATTATTTGAAATAATAGACAAAGAAGGGATTTTACCAAATTCCTTTTTTCCAAATTCCTTTTATTAAACAAATGAGATACTGATACCTAAACCAGGAAGAGTAAAAACAGAGGAAAAAAAATTATAGACCAATTTCATTAGTGAATATACTAGCTAAAAGATTGCAATATTATCTAACTATTACACATTTTGACCAAGTTGAATTTATACCTGGAATTCAGGGATAGCTTTGCATAAGGAAAATAGATAATTGATCATATCAATAATAAAAGCTTAAATATTCTATAATTATATCAATAGATATAAAAAAGCTTTTCATAAAATACAACACATATTTCTACCATAAAAACCACTTGAAAGTATAGTTTTTGATGGGGTTTTTTCTTAGATTGATAAAAGGATACCAAAATAATCAGCAAGCATTATTTATAATGGGGATAAATTAGAAGTCTTCCCAATAAGATCATGAATATAATAAGGATGCCCACTGTCTTGAAAATTATATAATACGGTATTGGAAATCCAAGCATTAGCAATAAGAGAAGAAAAATAAATAGAAGGAATCTAGGGAATGAGGTAATAAAAGTATATCTTTTTGCAGATACTATGATGACCTACTTGAAAAATCCCAAGGACTCAACTGAAAAGTTAGTTGAAACAATTAATAATTATAGTAAAATATCAGAATATAATATAAATTACATAAATATTAGCATTCATATATATATATATATATATATATATATATATCACAAACAAAACCATGCAAGAAGAGATGGTGGGAATGATCCCACTTATTTTAAATAGTATAAAACAACTGGGACCATAAGTGCCAAAAGAAATCCAGGAACTATATAAACAAAATTATAAAAAAAATTTTTTTATATAAATAGCATTTAAGTAATTGGAGAAAATTTTATTTGTTCATGGGTAGGCAGGGCCAATTTAAGAAAAATGGCAACTCTATATAAACTAATTTATATATTCTATGCCTTCCCAATTAAATTACAAAAAATTATTTCACTAAAATAGAAAAAATAAAGTCAATAATATCATAGAAACTAATGAAAAAATACTAAGGAAGGAGTAGTAATTATCAAAACTATTGGTACTGGCTAAGAAATAGAATAATCAGTTTAAAAAAATAGACATAAAACAATAAATAAGTAGCAGCTTTGTATTTGACAAGTGTAAAGATTTAAGTTTTAGGGATAAAAATTTGTTATTTGATGAAAAAGAAAATTGTTAGGAAAGTTGGGAAGCAGTCTGGAAGAAATTGAACATAGACCATTACCTTACATCATTTACCAAGATAAAATCAAAAGGATATATTATAAATATGAAAAGAGATTACAAAAATTTGAAAACAGGACCATCTTACCTATCTGATTTATGAATAGGTAAATAATTTATGAATAAATAAGAGATAGAGAACAGAGTAAAGGATAAAATGGATAATTTTGATTCCAGAAAACTAAAAAGATTTTGTACAAAGAACCAAATAGAGTCAAGATAAGATGGAAATCAGGAAATTGGCAAAAACTTATAGATTGATTCTCAGATAAAGGTCTCATATCTCAAATATGTAAAGAACTTAGACTAATCTATGGGCCATTCACCTATAGAGAAATGGTCCAAAGATATGAACAAACAGTTTTCCAGTGAAAATATCAAAACAAATTATAGTCATATAAAATGATCTAAATCACTATTGATTAGAGAAATGCAAATTATTGATTAGAGAAACAACCTTGAAATATTTTATACCTGTTGGATTGGTTAAAATGATAGGAGAGGAAAGCAAAAAATATTAGAGAGTACATGGAAAAATTGGGACATTACTACACTATTATTGAAACTGTGAACTGATTTAACCATTTTAGAGAAGAATCTGGAATTCAGTCCAAAGAATTATTGAACTTCCTCTATTCTTTGACCCCACAATACCACTACTAGATCAGTTTCCTAAAATGATTAGGGCAGGGCAGCTAGCGCAGTGGATAGAGCACTGGCCCTGGAGTCAGGAGTACCTGAGTTCAAATCCAGCCTCAGACACATAATAATTACTTAACTGTGTGGCCTTGGGCAAGCCACTTAACCCCATTGCCTTGCAAAAACAAAAAAAAAAAATGATTAGGGCAAAAGGAAAATAAATTACATGATCGAAAATATTTATAGAAGTCCTCTTTGTGCTGGCAAAAAACTGGAAATTGCAGGATGCCCTTCAGTTGGGGAATGGCTAAACAAATTTTGGCATATGATCATGATGAAATACTATTGTGTCATAAGAAATGATAAGCTCAATAATCTTGAGAAAAATATGGAGAGAGGGGTTGTAGGCGCAAGACATCATTAAACCAATAAAGACCTAAAAAGAAGGTCTATACTAGGAGAAGGATAGTCATTAGTGGATTAATAACATCAGGTGAAGAGGTACAGACTTATTATAGTAGAGAGAAAGAAGTGAGTAAATCCTACTCAATAGATTTGGCCCAGAGAGAGAATAACATATTCTCAATTGAGTTTAAAAATCTATCCTATCCTACAGGTAGGTAGGGAGTAAAGGGAAAGAAAGAGAAAAGGGAAGGCAAAGGCAAAAGAAAAACAAAGTTTAAATTTAAAAGTTAAAGGGGAATGGGAGTAAAACATCAATAAGGAGGAATAAAAGGAAAAGGAGAGAGGAAAGTATAAAGGGGGATAGATAGCATGAAGGGAAGTATAGAATTTGTAATCTTAACTGTAAATATAAATGGGATGAACTCTCCCATAAAACAGAAGCAGATAACAGAAATGGATTAAAAACCAGAAACCTACAATATGTTGTTTACAAGAAACATATTTGAAGTAGAGAGATATACACAGAGAAAAGGGAAAAGAATGGAGCAAAATATATTATGCTTCAGTGGGAAGTAAAAAAAAATCAGGGCTAGTGATCACAAAAGCAAAAACAGATCTCATTAAGGAATGAGGAAGGAAACTACATCTTCTTAAAAGATACCATAGGTAATGCAATTATGTCATTCTTAAACATATATGTACCAAGTGGTATAGTATCTAAATTCTTAGGAGACATAGACAGCAAAACTATAATAGTGAAGGACCTCAACTTCCCTCTCTGAGAATTAGATAAATCTAAATACAAAATAAACAAGAAAAAGTTAAGAAGGTGAATAAAATCTTAGAAAACTTTAGATATGATAGCTCTCTGAAGAAAACCGAATAGGAATAGAAAAGAATATTTCTTTCTTTCTTTAGTACATAGCACCTAAACTAAAACTGACCATGTTCAAGAGCATAAAAACCTTACAATCAAATGCAGAAAGCCAGAAGGAATAAATGCATACTTTTCAGATCACGATGCAATAAAAATTACATGTAATAAAGGGTCATGGAAAGATAAATCAAAAATTAATCAAAAACTAAATAACCTAATATTAAAGAATGAGTAGATTAAAAAACAAATCACAAAAATAATCAACTTTTTCTTTCAAGAAAATGACAACAATGAAACATTATACCAAATTTTATGGTTAAACAAGCAAGGCAGTTTTAGGGGAAATTTTATATCTTTAATTGCTTATATGAATAAAATAGAGAAAGAAGAGATCAATAAATTGGGCATTCAACTAAAAAAGCTGGGAAAAGAAGAAATTAAAGATCACCAATTAAATATCAAATGAAAAAATTTGAAAATCAAGGGAGAGATAAATAAAATTGAAAGTAAAAAAAGGCACATTGATCTAATAAGTAAAACTAAGAGTTGGATTTATAAAAAAAAACCAAAAAATATATAAACCTTGGCTAATCTGATTTTTAAAAAAGAAAGAAGATAACCAAATTACCAACATCACTGAAATCACCACCAATGACAGAGAAATTAAAGAGATAATTTAGAGCTATTTTGCCCAGCTGTATGCCAATAATTTTGATAACCTGAGTGAAATGGTTGACTGTTTACAAAAATATAAACTATCCAGATTAACAGGAAATAAAATGCTAAAATAGCCTGAATTTAGAAAAAAGGAAATTGAAGAAATCATCAATAAACTCTGAAAGAAAAAGTCTCCAGGTCCACATAGATTTACAAGTAATTAATTCCAATTCTTCATAAATTCTTTTTAAAAATAGAAGTTCTGCCAAATTCCTTTTCTGGAATCAATGATGTCAGATATCTAAACCAGGAAGAACCCAAACAGAGAAAGAAAATTATAGACTAATCAATGAACATTGAGGCAAAAATCTTAAATATTTTAGCAGAGATTTAAACAAGCTATTACTAGGATAATACACCACGATCAGGGAGGATTTACGGCAGGAAGGCAGGGATGGTTCAATATCAAAAAAACACTCTATGTAATTGAACATATCAAAAATAAAATCAACAGAAATCATATGATTATCTCAATAGATGCTGGAAAAAAATCTTTGGTAAAATACAACATCCATTCCTGTTAAAAACACTAGAGAATATAGGAATAAATGGAGTTTTCCTTAAAATAATAAATAGTACCTTTTTAAAATCATTGGCAAACATTATACGTAATAGGGAGCATTTCCAGTGAGATCAGGGGTGAAACAAGAATGCCCATTAGCATCACTACCATTCAATATAGTATTAGAAATGTTAACTTCAGCAATAAGAGAAGAAAAGACATTGTGGGAATTAGAATTGGCAAGGAGGAACCAAAACTTTCACTATTTGCAGTTGATATGATGGTTTACTTAGAGAAGTCTAGAAAAGCAACTAAAATGCTACTTGAAACAATAGTAGAGTATCAAGATATAAAATAAACCCATATAACTCATCAACATTTCTATATATGAAAAAAAAATTCAAGGGCATGAGATAGAAGAATAAATTCCATTTAAAGTAACTGTAGACAACATAAGGAATCTATCTCCCAAGACAAACATAGAAACTATATGAACAGAATTGCAAAATACTTTTCACACACAAATAAAGTCAGATCTAAACAATTAGAAAAATGTCAATTTCTCATAAGTCTGAGCCAATGTAATTAAAAAGACAATTCTATTCAAATTAAATTATTTATATAGTACCATACCAAGCAAACTACCAAAAACCTATTTTATAGAGCTAGAAAAAATAGTAATAGAACTTATATGGAGCAACAGAAGGTCAAGGAATATCAAGGGAATTGATGAAAAGAAATGCAAAAGAAGTTGGCCTAGCTGTACCAGATCTAAAACCATACTACAGAGTAGCAGTCATCAAAATTGCCTGGCACTGGTTAAGAAATAGAGTAATGATGGGGCAGCTAGGTGGCACAGTGGATAGAGCACTGGCCTTGGAATCAGGAGTACCTGAGTTCAAATCCAGCCTCAGATACTTAATAATTACCTAGCCATGTGGCCTTGGGCAAGCCACTTAACCCCATTGCCTTGAAAAATCTAAAAAAAAAAAAAAAATAGAGTAATGGACCAATGAATTAGAATAGGTAAATGACTATTGTAATCTATTGCTTGACATAAACCCAAAGATATAAGTTTCTGGGATAAGAGGTCACTAATTGACAAAAACTGCTGGGAAAACTGGAAAATAGTTTGGCAAAAACTTGGCATAGACCCACATCACATACCTATACCAAAATAAGATCAAAATGCATATAAGTTTTAGACATAAACTGAATGGATGCTATATTCACTTTTTTAAAATAAAAACTTCTATTTTTCCTTCCTATCCCATGATTTTCTTTATTCTCCCTTAGTTCTAAATCTTCATAAACAAAATGATTACTACATAAACATATTAAATACAAATTTATATGTATAACTTGTTTTGCAAAGGAATGGGACTAAGTGACTTGTCCAAAATCATACAGCTAGGTAATTATTAAGTCTCTGAGGTTGGATTTGAACTCAGGTCCTGCTGACTCCAGGGATGGTACTCTATCTACTGCACTACTTAGCTACTCCTTACAACTTTTACTAGGCTGTTCACTGCTGAGGGAAGAGAGGGTAGTAGAAAAATATGTAACATAAATGTGCAAGTGGAGGAATGTTGAAAAACTTTTAAAACATGAAATTGGAAAAATAAAAAAGAATTAGAAGAAAAGCAAGAAATTAAAAAAAAAATCAGATTCTCTTATAAGTCTCATTTTTCAAATATAAAGGGAACTGAAGCAAATTTAGAAAAATAAGAGCCATCCCTCAGTTGATCAGTGGTGAAAGAATATGAGAAAACAATTTTCAGAAGAAATCAAGCTAGCAATAGTTATATGAAAAAATACACTAACAATCACTAATTAGTGAAATACAAATTAAAACAGTTCTGATGGTATCATCATACCTATAAGACTGGCTAAAGTGACAGAAAATGAAAATGACAAATTCTACAGAGTACGTGGAAAAATTCTGACACTGATGAACTATTTATAGAGTTGTGAACTACTCAAAATATTCTGGAAAAAATTTGGAATTATATTTAAGGCTAGAAACATGTAATATCCCTTTACTCCACAATACCACCACTAGGTCTGTATCCCAAAGAGACTAAAGAAAAAGAGAAAGGACTATGCCTATGTGAAATGGGTTTTCAAGTCAGTGTCTGACTTTCAATGATCTTATTTGTGGTTTTATTGATAGAGATACAAGAATAGTTTGCCAATTTCCTCTCTAGCTTATTTTGCAAATGAGGAATTGAACAGAATTAAATAACTTGAACAGTGTCACACAACTGGTAAGTATATGAGTGCACATTTCAAGTCATGAAGATGAGTCTTTTATTTGCAGGGGTAGTAACATGCTATCTACCATGCCTCTTAATTGTCATCAAAGAACCCATATGTACAAAAATATTTATAACAGCATTTTTTTATGATGGCAAAAAACTGAAAATGAGGGCATGCCAATCAGTTGGGGAATAGCTGACCAAATTGTGTATAATAGTGATGGAATTTTAATATTTTGTAAGAAATGACAAAGGGTATACTTTATGAAAAACCTTTAAAAAAAAGAAAACATATAAACTGATATAAAGTGAAATGAGCAGAACTAAAGGAATATTGTACAAAGCAAGACTAACATTGTAAAGGTGATCAACTGTGGAAAAACTTAGCTACTCTAATCAATACAGTCATCCAGGAGAATTCCAAAGGACTTATGATGAAAAAATTCTATCCATATCAAAAGAACTGATGAACTCTGAGCAAAATGAAATATACTTTTAAAATCTTTTTGCAACATGGCCAATGTAGAAATATGTATTGTATGACTATATATGTGCATTGGATATCATACTTTTTGCCTTATTAATGGGTGGGAAAGACAATGGAAGAAAGAGAATTTGGAACTCCATTAAAAAAAAGAATATTAAATTTTTTTCAAAAGTAGATTGACTATATTTTCTACAGTCACTCCATGGATGATGTTGATATTTTTGTCCTTTATTCTTGAAGACCATGACATCAGGTTAGGTAATGCTATGAAAAAGCACATGAATTGGATTTGAATGAGGGTGGGTGATGTGCTAAGTCAACAGCCTCCTCCAGAGCCATCTGGATCCAGAGGCTGGGTATGAATCAGGAAGACTGGAGATGGCCCTGGGATGGGAGGCAGTTGGGATTAAGTGACTTCACCAAGGTCACAGGTAAGTAAGTGTCAAGTATCTAAGACCAGATTTGAACTCCATCCTCCCTTCTCCAAGGCCGGTGCTCTATCCACTGCACCATGATAGTACTTGTGTGTTTACTGTTTATTGTAATGAGATGTTCTTCCAGGGTCAGATCAAAAGGAGAACCACAAAATAATATTGTAACTGTCACTCTTCATCTAAGACCAATACAGGTGGATTTATAACCTTCAGTAAATTTTATTAGCATTTAGAAGTGTGTATAAAGACTAACTTTTTACTTCTCTGTTATACTAGGAAAGTAGTTGACTAACTCCCAGTTATAGAGTGTTTACTACTAAATGGTGAGAAACAATCAAAAGAGACATCATTTCTTCAATCAAGTAAAAAAAAAACCAAATCCTTGAACTTAGGGCAATGCTATTTATACCATAAAGGGAGTATTGCCTCAGAAACTTAGAAGTAGAAATGAGGGATTTACAGGGAAAAGGAAGTGAAGAAGAAGAGATGAGACTAGTGCTACCTCTAATTCCACTATATCTGTACCATTCCGTTTTCTACTCTGAGCTAAGAAGTAGCTTATTATAGTGCATGGTACTAGAGTTAGAATAACTTAAATCTCTGAGCATCAGTTTCCTTATATTTAAATGAGGTTAATGAATATTCATAATACCTGTCTCCCAAAAATTGTTCTTAAGAATCAATAAAAATACAAGGAACCCAAAAAATCTTACTGTAGTTTTAAACTTTAAAAACCTAAAACTATATTAAGACTTTGGAGACACACAATATATATAAACTTCTTTGCAACAGCAACAACAGTTGTTACTATTGTTACTATTATTGTTATTGTTACTATTCCCTGAAAGAATTTGGATGATATACAGGATAAAATAGCTTTACCACGCCCCATTGCTTGACCCACAATAATTTAATAATGAGTTTCCCTAGGAATGGCCCTGCTCAGAGTCTAATGCAGGGAAAGAATATCACATACCAACACATTATTATTGGAACAATACAAAAATGTGTCTGAGTTTTAAATAGCCCAGAACAGAATGCTATTTTCTGAATATACTTTCACTAAAAATGGATTTGTATTTTTCAAGGGTTATATTGCACTATTCATTTCTCTCCATTCACATAAACAAATACATTTGGCTTATTGATAATGAAACTTTCACTCAGTTGTAGAGAATGTAAAGCTTATTTTGCCTTAACAGCCATTCCACCTCAGCTCCCCCAAACCATATTATAATCATACTCATTACTGCTGGAATGATAGTAATAATGTTTTATGCTTCTGCAGCACTTCTTACATGATTTCAAGGCATGACTACATCATGATTGTAAAAGTCAAGATTTCTCTCCTTCCTGGAGATAGTGTTTATAAGGAGGGTGGGAAACTTCCAGACCTGCCTGACACCAGCAAATGATGAGAATTATGAAGAGCCTTGCACAAATTCATCTCTTTTGTTTTACTAGGAAGAGAGGTATTTTTACTGACACAGGTTAAGGCCTGTTCCAGCGGGACCCACCATTAAGATGAAAATCTAATTCTTTTTCTACTTTTGAGTGACCTTGAACTTGTGATAGCTTGACAAGAATTTATTTCAATAAGATCAGATAATATTTCAAATAGATCTCTAATCTATACAGTTTTGAGCCACCTTAAGTAGATACAATGAACTGACCTCTCTTCCTTTCTTAAATTGCAGTTTAAAACAAAATTTCCAAACAATTCTAAAGATTAGTCCTTAATAAATAAACTTTAATTTTGGGGGGGGGATTTCCCTAATCTGGGCATCATGATACAGGGAAAAGATCATCTGATCAGAATCAGAAGAATTTGGTTCAAATTCTGACTTTGCCACTTGCTACATTGATATCCTTGGGTAAGTCAATCAGTCAACTAGCCCAGATTAAGTATTTATATGCCAAGTACTATGCAAAACACTGGAAATAAGAATAATAAATACCAGTAGAATACCATCAAGGAGTTTTAATAGGGGAAATTATATATATATATATATATATATATATATATATATATATATATATATATATATATATATATATATATATATGGAAGCTGGAAAGAGGAGAATACATTGTATGTGGGAATGGTAGAGGAAGACTATGGGGTAGAGTAACTTCAAGACCTCATTTTTGTAAAAAAAATTTTTAAATGATGGGTTAAATTTAATGACCTCTAAGTTTTCTTCTAGCTCTAAACCTATTATCCCATGATCCTATGCATCACTCTTTTGATAATAGAATTACCTTGGCTAATGTCCCATGGGGACCATGAGAACTAGATTACAAGAGATCTAGATCCCAATTTAGGATCATAGCAACCCTCTAATTTCCAAAAGTAGAACTGATTTGAGAGAATTCTACAGTCTACAGTCTAGAACAAGCATATTACCAGGGAGATTTTTAAAAGAGTAGGCATTTTTCACTTTGCAGCAATTTCATCCTACAATGGCAGAGGTATTTTTTCCCTACCCATCAAACTTCCAATATTTTACAGAACTCTTCTCTGCCTCTTCCCCAATGGCAAAAATCTCTCAAAAGATATACAAAGGAATGTGATACAAATTTGACTATGATTTAACAACTGATTTGTGCTATTTCAGTTCCTTTAGCCACTGTCACGTATCCATAATTTGGGTCTTTTGAAATAGGGTAAGGTTCTCATTTAACTCCTTTCCCCTTGGATTAGAGTATAGGGTGTCATATCTAGTATAAGCTCAGGACTTTGGACATAACTGTACTAGTTATTGTCTTGTATTTTATTTTTCTACATCTATTTATCTTAGTTGTTTTATACCTACACACACACACACACACACACACACACACACATACAAATTTATATCATCAGATAGCTTCTCAATGAAAACAGTAACACATAAAACATACCTACTCTTCTCTTCATAGTTACAAGTTTATCTTGCTAAGCTCTGCAGGTTTGCATTGTATGAGAATTTTACACATTTCAAGTCAATTTTATGCAACTAGTTGTCTACTTGATTAAATAAATTAAAAATTTTCATGTTTATCTACAATCATCCAATTTTTCTAGTGTAGAAAAAGTTAATGGGCAAGATATAAGTGCATAACGGATCTGACCAATCAAGGAAGTACACAAAACTTGAGGTGTGCCAAATTGGTGCCTTTGAAATTCTGACCACTTCATCTGTTCTTTGAAACTTTGTTTAAAGTAAGGACTTCATTCAAAGTGTACCTAACTCTTCAAGACGCTGCCTCCCCGACAAAGGAGAGCCTTCTTCCCACCCCCTTTGACTAACAAGGATATTGATTCCCATTCCTAGCCAGTAGTCCCAGTGTTCATTCTGTAGCTACCAAGAAAATTGGCTGATGTGCCTTTTTTCCTCCTCTAACAATCATTCCGAAGTTGGCTTGGTCTCATTGGCTGACTGTAATCCCTATTCAGAAATGTGGCTCAAGATCACAACAGAACAAGCTTTGTTCTCTCAGTAGCATTTCACGCCATCATCTGTCTGCCTAGAAAATAAGATAAAATGTTGACTGTCTCCCCAAAGTGGCTAACTAAAAATCATTGTTGGTTTTCTTTAGTGATGTGCAGCTATTTACTGGAGAACAGTTAAAAATCTGCTATCCCTTTCATATTCAGACATAAATGGTCTCAATGCTATATTTTAATTGTGAGATCCCAAAGTAATTTTCATATTATTGCACACTATTATTTGTAGATTCAAACTACAAACCTTTTAAAACCCCTTTGGAGAAATTACCTTTGAATTCAATCTACATCCTCATTCTGGCCTTCAAGGTACTCCTGTTTTCCCCCAATTTATCATGTCAGTTTGTAGGCAATGGGGCATAGTAAAAATAGGATTTACCTAGGAGTCAGGAAGACCAAGATTCATGTTCTGTCCTTCACACATACCAATCACACATACCATGGACAAATCATTCAACTTCTTAGAGTGGCCCAGACAACTCTTTAAAATAGTAAGTGATAAAGGAGTTGATGGCATAATTAGAATTCACTACACCAATAAAATCATATGCATATGTACCTATAAAAGAAATTGTCTTTTTTTCCATTCTCTTTGATCATTCATTAATTCAACAATAAAAATTATTCAGTGTCTCTTATCTGCAATACATACATACATATATACATATATATATAATATATATATATATAATATATATATATATATAACTGTGCTTGAAAAATTCGTTCACTCTTTTTCTTTTTGGTTGGTTCTCTGCTCTTATGGAAGTCTTCAATTCAATAACTGTTCCATAAGCCTAAGGACTATTTTCATCCTATAGCCATTAAGTAACTTGTTCAAGTTATAAATTAATAATTGGCAGCATTAAAGACTAGACATCTAAGTCTTATGACTCAACACAACATTCTTTTAATGACACCATTCTACTTCCATTAAGTTAAGAGTAATGACTGCATCTATTTACTGAGTATTTTTATTAGAACTAGGAATTGTAAGTATTTGCATTTCTGATCACTGGTCCCAATTTTCCTTTTTGGGGGAGGGAGACAGGATGTATATCTCTACAAAAAGAATGGTAGAAAATATGAATACAACAAACTCTTCCCTTATACCTACCTTCCAGCAATGTTGTTCACAGTCTTGTCCAATAAATCTCCTTGATAAGATTACTCCTTAAAAGTATTTCTCAATCAATTTTGTTTATTTATCTCTAACATAATTTTTAATTACTTGTTTTCAGGCATGGGATATTCTACTTCAAATGTCAAGGATAGAAAGGGTAAGGTAACTAAAGAGGGGAAAGTAGAGGAGTAAGGATAGGAATTTCTTGGGTAGCAAAAAGGAACCACTGGATACTGAGTAGCTAAAAGCAAAGAGATTAGCAAAGAAGGTTAACTAAAAACAATGAAGTTTAACATGATAACATATTCCACTGACATATTACTTCAGCATTCTGGAGGGTAACATTCCTTTTATATCTATCACTATGCCTCAGCATTCTTATCCTTATTAACTTGACTTCATTCAGGCTTGTTTTTTTTATTTATTTCTAAGAGTACAGATAGATGCCCTTTAAGATAAAAGTTATTTGGTGTCTCAAATGTTAAGCATATTGTTCATAGCATTGAGGTCATGTCTTAATCAAGAAATGGAAACAGGGACAGCAGGTTTTTATATTCTCTAGCATATTCCAGAACATTCTTCAGAATGTGCCAGTCAAAAGTTATAAATATTTCCATTAGTCAAAAGATACCAAGATTTGACTTCTCAGAAATAATGAGAACTTCCCCAAGTGGAAACATTTATTAGAAAATGAGACAATTTTTTTCATAAAGCACTTTGGTGAGACAACGAAACTATTATACTTACTAACAGAGTGAGTAAAACATGAACAGGTAAAGGAATTGAAAAGAATTAAGAGGAAAAAAAAGAGAAGGAAGTAGGACGAAGTATCATAACTACAAGCATCCTCCTTTACTAGACAACCTTATATTTATTTTGCATCTATTCTCTAAATACTTTTTCACATACATATTGTATTAGCTCAGAAACAATATAAACTCCTTGAGAGGGGAATGACTACCTGTTGGACATATTAGAAAGCATACTCTGTCAGAGAGGAACTGGATAAGATGCATTCTTATCCCTTCCAACATAGATCCCAAATCTAGGCCTTTCAAAATAAATGAATTTTTATCCTAGAATGGAGTTGCTTACTAAAACAGGAATTTGGAGGAATATGCCCTTAACCCTCTAAATATGAATTTGGAAGGATATGTCCTTAAATCTCAGTTCTGTTATTGATACAATGAGAATAATAATACCACACAGGGTTATCATGACACTCAAATGAAATACTATACACAAAATACTTTGCAAACTTTAAAATGCTAAAAAAAGTTATAACAAATTGCTTCACATTTACTAAAACTTTTTCAATTGATCCTCAGAATATCCCTCTGAAGTAGGTAAGAAAGTTATTACTACTCTAATTTACAGAGCAATGAATGGTTAAGGAAAAATTTAGTAGCTTGTTCAAGTTATATAGTTAGTGATTGGGAGCATTAAAGACTAGACACCTAAGACTTATGACAATACAACATGCTTTTAATGATAGCATTCTACTTCCATTAAGAGTAATGTAATGTAATGTTAATAGTAATTCATTTGCTGAGTGGTCCACCATTTGCATTTTTCTGGTCACTGCTCCCAATTTTGCTTTTTGGGGGGGAGATAGGATATATATATATATATATATATATATATATATATATATATATATATATATATATATAAAAAGAATGATAGAAAATATGAATACAACAAACTCTTCCCATATATTACTTGTTCTAACTTATTACCAATACTCATCTCTTTTATATAATAATATTTATAATTTGAGTATCACCACTTTAAATGGAAAGAAAGGAAAGTATGTCCCTGACAGTAATGTGTTGACTACAACTTGTGATATTCCCAGGATTAGCAAAGGGAGTATTATGTAACTTTACATTTGTTTTGGGTCCCTTGGCTGCATCAGTCTTTAAGTACTAATTGGTGGTTGAGGAATGAGATTCTCCAGGTCTAGATGAGTCACCAAGAAATTAGAACTGTCCAGAAGGAATGTCTTCTTGATCTCAGAATAAGCAGCCAAAAAAGGGGCCCCCTCTAAAAAAAATGCTTCAGTTTCTAAATGCATTTTGTAGAATGACTGTTCACTGGAAATCCAAGGCTTATTATTTTAAAAAAATCTCACCTTAAAAAATAAGGAAAAAAATTCGATTTTTTTTCTTTTTACACAGCAGCCTTATTTGCTTGCAAAAATGAGGTGATTTCTTTAAAAAAAATACTACCTGCTTTAGATTTGCAAAAGTAAAGCTATATAATTACAACCTCCAAATAGAAATTTAAAAACTGGGGAAACACATACTGGGCTAAAAAAACAAAAAGGACAAATGCATCAATTTGACCATCTCATCTTTGTTGCATCAGGTTTCACTTAACTATGATTAGGCATTCACTTTCAGGGTAAACAAACAATTCCTAACAGGACATTCCGTCAGAGGAAAAGGAGAGAATCTCACTGTCTCTGAACTTCATGTAAGCACCAGCTGCGATTCCATGTCTTTGGGGAGGAGAAAGTTGTGAACCTTCCTGGTGACTATAATAATTAAAGTGGCTCAAATTCCTTTCAGATTCAATCATAGGGGAAATGACACACAAAAGAAATGAGAAAATTTAAAAAGAAAAAAGAAAATACAAAGGAAACAAAATGCAACCTCTATCAAAGACTTGATGGCCTGAGATGACACCAGTTTTAAGAAAATTGACTGAATTTAAAAAGAAATCCATTAGAAAAGAAATTCACAACTAAAAAAAACTTCATATACAGAAATCATGATGACAAGAAACAGTGTGGTTTCCAACATTGAGGGATTTTATATCAGTGAAGAACTAAGGAATGATAGTATTTGACCCTCAAACATCACTGAAAACATTTTTTCCCCCGGAATAATGGCCCAAGATAAACACATGCTATTTTCTTGACTCTCATTAAATTCATTTTCTATCAATTTTTCTTCACTTGTTTCTAATCATACTGTTAGTCTTGATGTATCACACATTTAAACATCACACAAAGTCTACAGCAATGTACATTAAAAAAACACACACTCAAAACATTTGAAAAATATATACCACAATATAATAAAGAACAAGTTAAAGAAAAAAGATAAGGGAAAAAAATCTTCCCCTACAACTTTATAGAGATTAAGAGGAGGATGTCCCAATGGGAGTAAAAGATTATAGCAGTCTTTTCAATGCATCAGTAGGTTTCACTGATTTCCTCTCTCATCTTCTTCTTTTTTCTTTTTTTTAAAAATTTTTTTTATAAGGAATGTTTCTTAGCCAGGGTGAGGAAAGGAACAGAGGGAAGGGATCAAGATGATGTTTTTTAAAAGTCAATAAAAAGCTTATTAAATAGATGTGCTTATATCACATAATATCTCAAAGTGAGTTTACCAAATATAACTGTCAATTAAGTTCATGTAAATTTACTTTTGAGGTACACTGTATATCTATTCTTTTCTATAATTACTCTGAATCAGTACAGATCATTTACTTTTCCTTTTTATGAGATTTATCTTTTTGATACTCTTTCTTTCCTTCTTTTTCATCTTGAGAAAAAAATTCTAAGTCTATCACATTTGATTTCAAAGTTCTTCAAAAGAAACATATCTTCCTGAAGTAAAATTACCTTTCCATAGGGAGGTTCTGATTCAAATGAGGAAATAGCCCAAAATAAAGACTGTCATCTTGCTTTGAGATGAACTTCTGGGATTTGGGGAGACAGCAAAAGAAGAGTCAAAAAGGAGAAATGGGATTAGGCAGGAAAAGTGGAAATGATGAAATAAATTATATTTCTGCACCAAACTTGTGATTACATTTAGTATAGGTTAGTCATGTGCTGGAGTCAGCTTATACTGATTGACTCAGAATTGATTGTTAAATTTTCATTGTGAGCATTTATACTTCCAAAATTGGCAAATTCTACAAATTATGGTTAATTTTATGGTTTTGTTGATTGTCTAGACTTAAAGTGATACAGACTACACAGATTTTAAAAGGTGTGTCTTGTGTTTTTGGAATGTTGGTTGTTAAATATTTATCAGCACACACTTGGTAGAGGACTCTAATTTATACTCTTTAAGAATTGTCTTGGAGTGCTTATAGGTTGCTCAGGTTTCAGAATCACTGAATAATAGAGGTGGGATTTGAACACAGGTCTTTTTGATGCTGGAGTAAATTTTCTACCCACTCTTCAATATTGCTAATAATAATAATAATAATGATGATGATGATGATGATGATGATGATGATATATTAGTAATTATAAGGCTTTTGAAATATACCATCAAGCTAGTATAGTTGATCTTGACTAAAACAGACCCAGGTAGAAAGGATTTTTTTTTCAACATCCTTTTCCTTTGTATTTCCACAGCCTGAAAATTGATTCTGCACAAAGGGATTTTTTTTTTATACTTGCCAGATTTGCATATCTCCCATATAACTCAACATCATCATTAATAGCTGTTTATTGCCTAAATCATAAAGTTTCTTAAGGAGTCTATTAGCATAAATATTATAGGTATTTGTTAATAAAAGGTTACTATGTCTTTACTTGCAAAGGTCTTAAAGGAGAATTTTAAGCAACCTGCTAATTTAAAATAGAGTTTAGGCCAGACAAGAAGAGTATGTTTAATGCATACCAGAGAGATCAATAAAAGTACTATTATCCATTAATCTAGATTTTCCCACAGTTTGAACAAAATTTCTCACTATTCTTATAAAATTGATGGAATGATTTTGTTAAGTACATCATGAACTGATTCAAAGGCCAAATCCACTCAATGAACAACAAAAGTGTCAAGGACAAAGGAGGATAAAGTAGTCTACTACTCTGAGCATTTAAAAAATATTTGTGGCATTCTTTTTGGTTCTGAGAAAGATTAAATTTAGAGATCAATTTTTCTGAAATAGCATAAATTGATATTAAGAAGCACAAACTATAAGGTAACTAATCTAGGATAAGGATGCTATCATATTTGGCTATCCTTGGCTTAAACTCCTCAGCAAAAGGATTTTATTTTTTTACCAATTCAGATAAATGTAGGTCACACACAATATTCGTGTTCCTATATAACAACAGACACGAAGGGCTTTGTGTGTACCCTAAATGAACCACTTTCTGTGTCTCAATTATATTCTAATCAATGTACTAAGGGTCTTATAGATTTGTCCAATTCTTAAAGTCATGATTAATAATTTTTATAAAAATAATATTTGATGTTATGGGAAAATATATTTTCCGCCTTCCAAAATTTATTTAATTAAAAGAGAACAACTTTGATGTGGTATATTCTTCAACTCTCAAAGTCATGAACTCAGTTCTCAAGTTTTAAGATTTCCATTGTACTGTCTAGACATTCATCATCTCAAAAAGATATTAAGAAAGCATTATATATATAGCTGTTTCAGGCTTGTTATGAATTTCCAGGTAAAATCCAATAATTTTAATTAAATGTGGTTTTTTCATGTTTTTTTCTTTTTTTTTACATTAGATTCATTTCTGAATACATTCATTCCTTTCTCTATCCTATATACAAAACAAAAAGCTTGGAACAAAGACTAAAAATCAAAAGGAAAACAGTTCAGTAACATATCAATCATATTGTATTGGTCACTTGCAGTATGACACATATATAGTCCTCTAACTCTTCAGTAAAGGGGAAAAAGGTGCGTTTCCTCCATTTTTCTCCAAGGCCAAATTTGATCATTATAACAGAACAAAGAATTAAATGTCATGTGCTTTTTTAGATATATTACAATAGTAACTATGAATAGATAGAACACTGGATTAGAGTGAAAAGGCTTGAGATCAAATCTGGCCTCACTTACTAGTTGTGTGACTCTGCAAGTTATTTAATTCTGTTTTCCTCAGATCTTCATCTATAAAAAGAGCTAGAGAAGAAAATGGCAAACACTCCAATATCTTTGTCATCAAAACCCCAAATGGGGTCATAACTGAAAAGAGTAAACAAAACTATTCAAATTTTATTTCCATGTTCTAGTTAATTCTTCATCACTTTTTCTTATGGTGATATTTATTCGATTACTATTCTGGGATACCATGTAAGTTTTAAACTTTAAGAGCATGAAATTTCATTGTGACTTTTGGGACATCTTATATATATATATGTCCCACAATTTTCTTAACCATTCCTAATTAACATATATCTACTTTGTTTCCAGGTTTTGCTCACAACAAAAAGTGTTTCTATAAATAATTGGGTGTGTATGTAATATTTTTTGTCTTTGATTTCATTTGGGGATTATGTCTAGTGGAGGGATCTTGGGGTGAAAAGGAATAGAAATTTTAAACACTTCTTAGCACAATTTAAAATTGTTTTCCAGAATGATTAGAGCAAGTCATAACCCTGAGAGTTCATTTGTATGTCTATCTTTCCACAACATCTCCAATGTTAACTATCAATGTTTTTTTTCACATCTTTGACCCTTTTTCCAGGTAACATGAAACCAAACTGGTTTTGATTTGATTTCTTGTTTTTAGTGCTTCACAGAAATCTTTCATATGCTTGTTAATGGTTTGCAGTACTTCGGTGGATAACTGTTTATACATATCTGTTGTCTACCTATCTACTGATACCAGTGATTTCTATAATCTCATTGGTAGCTGAAATGGTGATTGATCTTATTACTGAAGTGTCGAATACATACTGGAGCATGGGAGGGGGAGGGGATCACACTTATGTTAGTACTTAAGAGTCATGCAATACTACTAAAGAGTAGTTACTTTTCTGTAAAATTATTTTAACAAATATGGAATAACAGTTTGATTTTTGTAGGACAAATTTAGGCTATATTTCTGGATAAAGCATTAACTCAGCCATTTTGCTTTCAAAGAAGAAAATTCACTGCAATGAGCCCATTTGGGGGATTCCTTAGTATGATGGAAATACTGCTAGTAGAAAGAAAGCTGGGGAGCAATGTTGGCATATATAGAATGACAATCCAATTCACAAACCACTAAGTCTTTGAAATACATGTACATTCCCTTAAATATCTCCCTTGAACATGATGATTTGTAATATTTTTCATGTTGATACCATTAAAGCAATCCCATTATGGACTATTTCCCCCTGTATTTATAAACATTATGATGTGTTTCTCTACCATGAAAAATATTTCTATTCATTCTTTCTTTCTTTTGATTTTTTTTTTGGACAGTAATGCCAGTGGGTTCACAGGTATATTAGTTATCCAGATATACTAGTTGCTGACTAGGTAAGAATTGTGTCATTAGACACAATCTATTCTATTCCCAACACATAGCACAAGGACAGATAGAGGGAATAATGGTACATGGCATAACAGTAGACACCAACATCAAGTAAAGCTTTAAGAATTAATAACTAATCTTCCATTTTAAAACTTGTCTTATGTATATCATTTTTTCTCTTAAGATTTTTTTCTTCCATTTGGATTTGATTTTTTCTTTCACAACATGATCAATATGGATCTATGTTTATCATGGTTATAAATGTAGTGCCTATATTAGGTTGCTTTCTTTCAGGGGGAGAGAGGGGAGGTAAGGGAGGAAGGTAGAAAAGCATAAAATTCAAAATCTTGCCCCCAAAAAGACTGGTAAAAACTACCATTGCATGTAGTTCAAAAAACAAGTAAATAAAATGCTTACATTTTGAAAAAGGATAAATAGTTATATCATTGACCTGTTAGAGAACTTTTCTTCAACAGATGTTTAAAAAAAATGACATGATAGCAAGTCAGGTGTCATTGTTTTCCTCTCACCCTCAAGAATTACAGGGATATCTATGGCTCTTTTTTTCTTTTCTGCAGGAGAGGATCAGGCAGCTGCTAGTTGTTTCATCTTAAGTTGTCAGGATACAGATTCTCTCCACCACCATGTGCCACCAAAGGGGTTTCCTTCAATGATTTCTAAACATTCTACCTCCAAATTTCTTCAAAATATACATAACAGACTAAAAAAGCTTCACTAATAGTTAAAACTCAACCAAGGGAAATTTTATATACATCGAGATTCTTTTAATATGTTGTTTGGTTTTGCTGAACTACTTTTGTCCCCTTTCTTTTTTGGTACCCTGATCAGGGGAAGGGGAAAAGATATATTTGAAAATGAAGAAGAAATCAAAATAATAAAAATAATAAAAATTAGCCAAGAATCCCAAAGTCTTCACCTATCCCACAAAATATTCACTAGCCTGTCTTCTACTTGCCAGGAAAATGTTGATGATGGAAATGATGGCAGTGAACATTAGCAATCTAAAAATAAGCCATGCTTATGCAGTGGTTTTTAGTCTTAGGTCTATCGCCATTGCTAACTTATATGGATGATACAAAAATAAACATAATATTTGTACCCATCAAAAATGTATATCCATAAATATCTTATATTTCTTGCAAATACATATATATATATATATATATATATAGTATATATAGACATTTTTATATGAATCTTGAATGAACAGTCCTACCACGATGATTAGAGAGGGGTTGGAGAAATTCTAAGACATCTTTGCAAATCTGTGTGAGCATGTATGTATGTTTATGTGTACATGTATCGGCATGTATGTGTAGCATATAGCCTGGAGAGAATTGTGGTAATATGTACTGAAAATGAGAGGTGTTTCTTTTAATGCTAGTCTTTCCTCCACCAATTTTAAGATGAAGTCACCCTTCAACTTTGTTGGGATATATCTTGGGGAAGAAGGGCAGGCTGAACCTGAAATTGCATCAGTGTAGGGTACTATAAATCTGCAACCTGTCTTTAACAGTTCTAGAACTATGCTTGCAATAATGTGAAGTTAAATGATTTGCTTGCAATAGTCTGTTTCTGAAACTACTTCTAACATAAAGAGTTTCTAAAAGTGTAACTGAGTACCTAGTGGAGTAGAGAGCTTCCTTTCACTGTAGGTCTTAAAGTCTGAATCATCATTTGAGAGGGGCTTCAAACAGTAGATACAGCCTTGTTTCAGTATGGATTGGACTAGATGTTCTCCTGTATCTCCTCTAATTTTGAATATCTAAGATCTGATTTTATGACTTTTATATTTCGCCTTATTACATTATTTCATATTAGATCTTTTTTATTTATTTAGTTTCAAATTTTACAATTCCCCCCATCTCGCTTCTCTCCCCCACCCCCCACAGAAGGCAGTCTGATAGTGTTAACATTGCTTCCATTCTATAGACTGATCTAAACTGAATGTGTTGAGAGAGAGAAATAAAATCCTTAAGAAAAAAATAAAATATAAGAGATAACAAAATTACATAATAAGATAATGGTTTTTTTTTTTTAAATTCAAGGTAATAGTCTCTGGTCTTTGTTCAAACTCCACAATTATTTCTCTGGATACAGATGGTATTCTCCATTGCTGATATCCCCAAATTGTCCCTGATTTTTGTACTGATGGAATGAGCAAGTCCATTAGGGTTGATTATCACTCCCATGTTGCTGTTAGGGTGTACAATGTTCTTCTGGGTCTGTTCATCTCACTCAGCATCAGTTCATACAAATCATTCCAGGCTTCTCTGAATTCCGATCCCTACTGGTTCCTAATAGATTAATAGTGTTCCATAACATACATATACCACAATTTGTTCAGCTATTCCCCAACTGATGGACATTCATTCTATTTCCAATTATTTGCCACCACAAACAGAGCTGCTCTGAATATTTTTGTACAAGTGATATTTTTACCCTTTTTCATGATCTCTTCAGGATATAGACCCAGTGGTGGTATTGATGGATCAAAGGACGTTGTACTATATTAGATCTTAATCAACATTTTAGCCTTTCAAGATCTTCTTTTATGCTAAATATCATCTAATATGCTAAACACCTCTCCTACTTTTATGTCATTTACAAATATCTTTTGTGCTACATACAGGCTATCTTTTTGTTTTGTTTTGTTTTTCTTTTTGCAAGGCAATTGGGTTAAGTGATTTGAAATCAGGTCCTCCTGACTCCAGGGCCAGTGCTCTATCCACTACGCCATCTAGCCATACCTTATAAGTTAATGGATTCTTTCGTTGTTGTTGTCATTTTCCACCATTAGACTGCAACACTTCTTCTCCCTCCTACCTCATAGTAAAGTTCTGCCCCATAATCTACCCAAAGCACTTCCATTGATGTATCCCTACTGCTTTAGGAATGAAAAGGTTATTCTTTGAAAAGTGTTACACTGTCCTTTCAGAATGCTTGTATCTTCTGGCTTATATGTATTTGTATTTAAAGTTTCTATCAGATATGAAGGATCCATCTCCTCTATATTATCCCTTACAGTACTTCCATTTTGCAGTCCCAAAATATCATTGCTCTTCAATGAAAATAAAGTCAGTAGACCCAACTCTGCCCTCAATACTAATATACTAACTCTTGCTGAAATCAGCAAAACTTAGGAGCACAAAACTTTGGGCAGATTTTGGTGCAGTTTTCTATTGCTATGGAATTTTTATCACCTAGAATATTTTTGATTCTTCTGGATTGCATGGCTATACCAGAAAGACCCAGTTTGGGTGAAATAAGAAATGACCCAAACCACTGAACTAAATCCTACTTTAGGAATTTTAAAATTCCATCTGCTAGAAACAAAACAGGTCTTTACTTTCTCTTTCCTTTAAAACTATTTTCAAATGTTGAAGTTAAACTACTGAACTTTTCATACCAGTTTGGATTAGAAAACCAAAGGAAAAAAATTGTTTTCCAGATGGGGAGGAAAGTGAGGAAGATCATATTTAAAGAATTTATCATCTGAATAAAACAGGAAATACTAGAAACTTGATTTAAATGATTCACAAAACAATTCTACTAAACATTTAAAAAACAATTAATTCCTATTCTACAGAAACTATTTTAAAAAATAGGAGTTCTGCCAAATTCTTTTTATGACACCAACTTGGTGCTGATACCTTAACCATGAAGAACCAAAATTGACAAAGAAAATTATAAACCAATCTGCCCAATGAACATTAATGCAAAAATCTTAAATAACATTTTAGCAATGAGATTACAGCAAGTTATTACTAAGATAATACATCGTAATCAGATAGGATTTAGATCAAATAGGCAGGTAGGGTAGGAAAACACAACATAATTGAACATACCAAAAGCAAAACCAATAGAAATTATGTGTTTATCTCAATAGATGCTGAAAAAGCCTTTGATAAATACAATATCCATTCCTAATAAAAACATTAGAAACTTTAGGAATAAATGGAGTTTAATAAATGGGGACAAACTCAGAGCATTTCCAATAACATCAGGGATGAAACAAGTATGTCCATTATCACCATTACTATTCAATATAGTTTTAGAAATGTTATCTTTAGCAGTGAGAAGGAAAAGAAATTTAAGGAATCAGAATTGGCAATGAAGAAGCAAAGCTTTCACTCTTTGCAGATGATATGATGATAAACTTAGAGAAGCAGAGAAAATTATCTTAAAAACTCATTGAAGCAATAAACAAATTCAGCAAAGTAGTAGGATACAAAATAAACCCACACAAATCATCAGCATTTCTTTACATGAACAACAAAGCCCAAGATCAAGAAATAAAAGAGAAATTCCATTTAAAGTAACTGTAGACAACATTAAATCTAATTACAAAGCACTTCTCACCTAAATATAGTCAGATCTAAATAATTGGAAAAAATGTCAATTGCTCATGATTTGATCAAGTCCATATAATAGAAATGATAATTCCACCCAAATTAAATTACTTATTCAGTACCTTTCTAATCAAATTACCAAATTATTTTACCAAGCTAGAAAAAATAGTAACAACATTCATCTGGAGCAACAAAAGGTCAAGATTAGCAAGAGAACTGAATGAAAAAAAAATGCAAAGGAAGGTGGCCTAGCTCTACCAGATCTAAAACTATATAATAAATCAGTAGTCATCAAAACTGTCTGCTACAGGTTAAGAAATAGAGTTATGGATCAATGGATTAGATTAGATTCAAAAGAAACAGTAGTAAATGCTTACTACTACTAGCAATCTGCTAATAAATCCAAAGACATTGGCTTCTGGAATAAGAACTCACTATTTCACAAAAATTGTTGGGAAAACTGAAAAATAGTATGGCAAAAACTAGGCATGGATATCTCACACTCTATAAAAAAATAAGGTCAAAGAGGCAGCTAGGTGGCGCAGTGGATAAAGCACTGGCCCTGGAGTCAGGAGTACCTGGGTTCAAATCTGATCTCAGACTTAATAATTACCTAGCTATGTGGCCTTAGGTGAACCACTTAATCCTGTTTGCCTTACAAAAAAAAAAATAAGGTCAAAATGGTTACAGTATTTAGACATAAATGATAACACTATAGATAAATTAATAGATCAAGAAGTACTCTAACAGATCTATGGAAAGGGGACAAATTTATGACAAAATAAGAAATAGAATATATTATAAACTACAAAATGGATGATTTTTTCTATATTAAATTTTAAAAGTGTTTATACTAATAAAATCAGTGCTGATGAAGGAAAGCAGAAAGCTGGAAACAATCTTCACAGCTAGGAATTCTGGTAAAGGTTTCATTTCTAAAATATAGAGAGAACTACATCAAATTTACAAGGTTGTGAGTTATTCTCCAATTGATAAATGGTCAAAGGATATGAATAGACAGTTTTCAAATGAAGAAATTAAAGCTATATATAACATATGAAAAAATGCTCCAAATCATTATTGATTTGAGAAATTCAAATTAAATTACTATGAGGTATCATTTCACACCTATCAGATTGGCTAAGATAACAAAAAGGGAAAATGATCAATGTTAGAGAGGTTATGGGAGGATTGGGACATTATTGCATTTCTGGTGTAATTATAATTGGAAAGTAATAGGAAAATATGCCCAAAGAGCAATAAAACTGTTCATCCCCTTGAACCCAGCAATTCTCATTCTAGGTCTATATCCAGAAGAAATTATAAACAATGGCAAAAGTCCCACATGCTCCAAAATATTCATAGCAGCTCTTTGTTTTGGCAAAGAATTGGAAATTGAGGGGATGCCCATCAATTGGGGAAATAGTTAAACAAGTTTCAGCAAGTATAAGTGGTCAACATTGAAGAAGGTTAGAAGAGATAAGGACTCAAGAGAAATGCTGGGTGGTTTAAGCTAATGCAAGGTGGTGGAAGAAGGGAAGGAGGATGAAAGAAGGTAGCATATTTAATAATGATAGAGTTACAAAATGAAAAGGGTGGCTAATGGGTAGTGGTAATATGATGAATATCATGGAATACTACTGTTCTATAAGAAACCATAAATGGTCGGACTCTAGAGAAGCATGGAATGAATTACAGGATCTGATGCTGAGTGAAGGGAGCATAACCAAGACAACAATGTACACATTAACAAAAATACTGTGAGATGATCAACCCTGATGGATGCAGTTCCTCTCAGCAGTTCAGAGAGCTAGGACAACCCTTTTAGATCAACTATGGACAAAGCTATCCTCATCCAGAGGAAGAAAAACAAAACAAAACAAAACAAAAAATCCTTCTGAATCTGACGAACATTACATTCACTTTTTTAAAAAAATATCTCATGCACTTCTTTCCCTTAATCCTAATTCCTCATACTGAGAATAACTAATTCATAAAAATGTTTAACACAAATATGTATGTACAATATTAACCTGACTGTTCCCCTGCTTAGGGGAGAGGGGTGAGAAGGAAGGATGGAAGAAAATTTTGTAACTTAAAAATATTCATTGGCATATGGATGAATATTGAAAAAATTTCATAACATGTATTTGTAAAAATAAAATGGCACATCAAAATACATTGTCTATTGTTTGAATAAAAACTTTTAAAAGTAAAAAAAAATTCCCAAATCAGTTTGGCAGACTGGAGAGACTCACCACCCTCTCTGCACAAACCCCTTCCAGCTGCAACTCCCCCATATTGTCATCTATATTCATCCCACTCCGAATCCTTCCCAGTCTCTACTCCCATTAGCATTCATTTTGTAACTCTATCATTATTAAATATGCTACCTTCTTTCATCCTCCTTCCCTTCTTCCACCACCTTGGATTAGCTTAAACCACCCAGCATTTCTCTTCAGGAGTCCTTATCTCTTCTAACCTTCTTCAATGTTGACCACTTATACTTGCTAAAAAAAATCAAAGTACTGCTTACTCCCCACCACCAATCCTCATTATAGATTTCTTGTTCAGCCAGAATCACTCAACAACTCTTTGACATTAATGCCATGTGACTTTGCCACACTTTCGTGAACTTTGGTCACTGACATCTACTAATCTTAAGGGCACCTGAGGTTAACCACAAAGTTTATCTGGCCTTTCTCAATTACTTCAAAAACTAATTCAGTATTTCTCTCTAATACCTCCCTTAACATCTCAGATATTTACATTTCTACAATGATGATTCAAAATATCCTGGACTGTAGGACCCTTCAACTCCTATGACTTTTATTTCTTCTCTACTTCAACTAAGGTTTTGCTCACATGATTTTACCAAAATATTCTAAGATTTTGGAATCTGAAATTCTTTGAATCATAGGATAAGTTATACAGTTCTTCTCTTACCATAATTTCCAGTTCTTTACTAATTCCTATACCAGTTTCCTGTCCTGTTTTATATTCTTTTAAAAACTTAAATTTGCTCTTATTTGCAGTTCTTAGACATCTCTATTACATGGTGTCCACAATATGATCTTCTGCTATTCCCACTAAAACTAAGAATTCTGCCCTTGGTACCATGAGTTCTGATCTAGCTCAGCCTCCAGGCTATTGCATACTTTTCATTCTGCCCCAAACTAATCCCAGTTTTCTATTGTAGTTTCTCTTTGTATAGTCTTCCACTATTTAAATATAAGATCTGTGAAGACAAAAAGCTCTCTCTTCTTGGGACTTTTTCATCTCCTCTATGCAGTCCTTAAGGGGTGGGGTGGAGTGGAGGAGAGCCTTGGAAGGTGATCACAATTAAATGAATTGCTCAGGGATACTGGGCCATTCAGTGCCAAGTGTATATCTCAACTCAGGTAATCCTGTTTCCAGAGTTGGTGCTCTATCCACTGTGTCCCTCTATCCTGTCTTAATCCAATAATAACATATTTTAACAATGTGCTCTTGCCCTACACTTGAATCCTCCCTGATCAAGAATTTTTCCTTTTAAAATTTTATTTTACTGGTGCTTTGCTTTTATATTATAAACACATACAAATTAGTCCCATTTTGTAAGCTTTCCTGTAAATGAAGTAAAAGTTTTAAGTAAAATTAATAAAACAGTGATCTCATCTAAAAGTGACATGCAATGTTTCACATCTATAGCATTCCCTCTACCTCATTATATTTTTAATTAGTATTAGTTGAAAACTATATTCTTTCCCTTCCTATTCCATAGACTATAAAAAAACTAATTTATTACAACAAATGAACATAGTTTAATAAAAACAAATTTGCATAATGATTATATACAAGGTAGACATGTGAATATATATGAATGTATGCATTCACACATATATGTGGATGCATGTGTGTGTGTGTATGTCTAACTTAGCACCCTAAATCAATCATTATGATGAAACATGGATCCTCTGGATTCATGAATAATCATTGAATTGATGATGGTTCTCACAGTCTTCAAAATTGTTTCTTTTAATAGTGTTGAGAGATATCTGTATCCTATTATACAGCAGTATGTGTGATATATATACACATACATGCAAGAAGATTTATATATCTGTATCTATTTATATACATATAGATGTAGAGATATTATTCTCCTTGTTCTGCTTAATCTTTTCCCATCTTTTTAATAGAAGTCCTCAAAATCCTTCACTGTTATATATTATAATTATATATTATAATTATACTGATGTTATAATAAAAATTATTCTCTGGATTCTGCTCACTTCACCCTGTATCAGGTCATATGAATCTTTTCCTGTCTTTTTAAAATCTATTTTTTTCATTTATCATAAGTACAATAGTGCTCTAACACATTAATATGTCACCATTTTTTTCAGTCATTCATAAATTGACGAGGACTTTCCATTAGTTTCCAACTAGGGTCACATAAAAAGAAGTACTATAAATATCTTTACATATATAGGAGTTTTCCCTATTTCATTGATGCCTTTTGTATATATGGCCTTAGAAGTGAGTGGTGAGAGCTGGGCCAAAGAACATGTACTTTCTAATAACTTTTTGTGTATAATTCCAAAGAGCTTTTCAGAATAGTTATAAACAATTCACAGGTCTATCAAGATGTATCAATGTGCCTGTTTTCCAACATCTATCATTTTCCCTTTTTTACTCCGATGAATTTCAAGAGGGAATCTCAGAATTGCTTAGTGATTTGGAGAATTTCTTCATATAGCTATAAATAGCTTATTCCCTTTAGAATTATCTGACCATATCCTAAGACCATTATCAATTGTGTAATGGCTCTTTTTACTTCTAGCTGTATTTTCCTCCATCTGATACTCCTTACCTCCCATTTACTCTATTCTCTCTCTCTCCTTTCACCCAGTCTCTCCTCAAAAGTGGGTTGTATCTGACTACCCTCTCCCACAATCTTCCCTCTCTTCTATCACCTACAACCCATCCTGTGTCCATCTCTTTTCTCCTATTCTTTTCCCTCTCCTTTTTTCCTCTAGGGTAAGATAGATTTCTGTATGCAATTGAATGTGTATGCAATTTCCTCTCTGAGCCACTTCTGAGCCACATCCTCACCTTTCCCCCACTGCCACTCTATTGCAAAAGCTTTTTCTTGCCTCTATACTGAGAAACAATTACCCTACTCTACCTCTCCTTTCCCTTTCTCCTAGGACATTCCTTTCTCATCCATTCACTTCATCTTTATAATGTATTAAACCTTCATATTCAGCTCTCTCCTGTTCCTTGTCTATATATGCTCCTTTTAACTGCTCTGATAAATGAGAAGGTTCATATGAGTTATCAGGATCATCTTTCCATGAAGAAATACAATCAGTCCCATCTCATTAAATCCATCATAATTTGCTCTTCCTGTTCACCCTTTCTATGCTTTACCTGAATCCCATACTTGAAGATTAAACTTTTTGTTCAACTCTGGCCAATTTCAAAAGAAAAGTTTGAAAGTCCCCTATTTCATTAAATGTCCATCTTTTCCCCTGAAAGAGAATAACTAACCATTTTTGATGGGTAGTTGATTCTCAGTTGTAATCCAAGATCTTTTGCCTTCTAGATTATCATATTCCAAGCCTTACAGTAAGGCCTTAATGTAGACACTGCTAAATCCTGTGTAATACTGAATGTATCTCTACAATATTTGAATTATTTCTTTCTGGCTACTTGTAATATTTTCTCCTTGTCTTGAGAGTCCTGGCATTTGGCTCTAATATCCCTGGGAGTTTTTATTTTGGGATCTCTTTCTGGAGGTGACTGGGAATCTCTTGGTCAATTTCTATTTTACTCTCTGCTTCTGGGTATCAAAGTAATTTTTCTGGAAAATTTCTTGAAAAATGAAATCTAGGCTCTTTTCCTGGCTACAACTTTCAGGTAGCCCAATAATTTTCAAATTATCTCTTCTTGATCTGTTTCCAGGTTAGTTCTTTTTCCAATGAGATATTTCACATTTATTTCTATTTTTTCATTCTTATGATTTTCTTTTATTGTTTTTTGATTTCCTCACAAAGTTATCAACTTTTCTTAGTTCTGTTCTATATTTGAAGGCATTACTTTCTTCAGAGAGCTTTTGTATCTCCTTTCCCATATGGCCAATTCTGTTTTTTAAGGTATTCTTCTCCTAATTGACATTTTGGACTTCTTTTTCCATTTGACCTAAACTGGTTTGTAAGATCTTATTTCCTTCAGTATTTTTTTTGTATCTTCTTTAACCAAATTGCTGACTTGGTATTCATGATTTTTATGCATTGTTCTCATTTCTCTTTCCAATTTTTCCTCTACCTCCCTTATTTGATTTTCTTTTTCTTTTTTTTTTTGCAAGGCAATGGGGTTAAGTTGCTTGCCCAAGGCCACACAGCTAGGTAATTATTAAGTGTCTGAGAACGGATTTGAACCCAGGTTCTCCTGACTCCAGGGCCAGTGCTTTATCCACTGCGCCACCTAGCTGCCAACTTATTTGATTTTCAAAATCTGTTTTGAACTCTTCCACAGACCAATTCATAATTCTCTTGGATGTTTTGGATATAGAAGATTTGACTTTGTCATCTTCTTAGTATGTATTTTTATCCTCCAAGAGACCAAATTAATTCTCTTTGGTCAGATTCTTTTTCTTCTATTGTTTCTTCATTTCCCCAGCCTTTGACTTGATTTTAATTCTTTGTTAAGGTGGAAATTATGCTTCTAGGGTAGAGGAGGATTCTCAATTCCTTCAAGATTTTATGAAAGGCTCAGACTGCTCTCTTGGCCTGTGCTCTTGTCTGTGAACAAGCATAAGCACTACCCTCTGCCCTGGTGTGAGGAAAGTCTGTGCTCTGTCATGGCAGTATGGGGCCCCAGACTGCAACCTGTATTTAAATATGAGCAAAGCAACAGAGTTCTGTCCCAAGGATAGTGGAGAGACCTCTGCAGTCTCCCCTGACTCCCTTAGCAATGTGGGCTGAGTACTCTGGAAGCAGAGCTGGATGGCTCCAGATTTCTGAGATTGAGGGCTGTACTGCCCTGAGTTCCACATTCACACCAGAATGTCAGAGTTTTCCCAAGTTGTCCTTTGGTGATCCCTGGGTTGATAGGTCTGGAAATCATCCTGCTGCTACTGACCCAAGCACCTCCAGGAACCAGTTGCTCTGCAGCTGGTGTGGCCCAGCTTGTGCTTCAGTCCTTTTGAATTCTAGTGGAACAGACCCTTCCTGTGAATCTTCCAAGTTGCTGTGGTCTGGAAGATTGTTTCACTCTTTTTTTTTTTAGGTTTTTGCAAGGCAAATGGGGTTAAGTGGCTTCCCCAAGGCCACACAGCTAGGTGATTATTAAGTGTCTGAGACCGGATTTGAACCCAGGTACTCCTGACTCCAAGGACTCTATCTTTCTTTGGGTTCTGCCACTCTAGAATCTTTTTAATTGATATTTTATTTTTCCAGATACATGTTATAAAAGTTTCCAACATTCATCCATATGCATATGCATATTTTTAAGTTATATAATTTCCTCTACTACCCTCTTCCCACCCCCTGACCTTTCAGTGGTAAACAGTCTGGTGAATATTGTACATGCACATTTGTGTTAAACATGGTTACAGACTAGTCATTTTCAGTAAGAGGAATTAGGATTAAGAGAAAAGAGAGAAAACAATGACATAGAAAAGAAATGCAAAACAAATTTTTTTTTTAAGTTTTTGCAAGGCAAATGGGGTTAAGTGTCTTGCCCAAGGCCATACAGCTAGGTAACTATTAAGTGTCTGATATCAGATTTGAACCCACGTACTCCTGACACCAGGGCTGGTGCTTTATCCACTGTGCCACCTAGCCGCCCCAAAACAAATTTTTTAAAAAGTGAATGTAGTATTCATCAGGTTCTAAAGGGTTTTTTGTTTTGTTCTGTTTTGTTTTTCTTCCTTTGGATGGGGATAACATTGTCCATAGATGGTCTAATAGGGTTGTCCAGCTCTCTGTACTGCTGAGAGGAGCTGCATCCATCAAGGATCATCATTTCAGAGGTGGCTAGGTGGCACAATGGATAAGAGCACCGGTCCTGGAGTCAGGAGTACCTGAGTTCAAATCTGGCCTCAGACACTTAATTACCTAGCTGTGTGGCCTTGGGCAAGCCACTTAACCCTATTTGCCTTGCAAAAAAAAAAAAAAAAAGATGATCATCTCATAATGTTGTTAACGTGTACATTGTTTTCTTGGTTCTGTTCCCTTCACTTAGCAGCAGATCTTTTAATTCATTCCATGTATCTCTAAAGTCTGACCATTTATGATTTTTTTTTTTAGTTTTTTGCAAGGCAATGGGGTTAAGTGGCTTGCCCAAGGCCACACAGCTAGGTAATTATTAAGTGTCTGAGGCCAGATTTGAACTCAGGTACTTCTGACTCCAGGGCTGCTGCTCTATCCACTGTGCCACCTAGCTGCTCCACTATGATTTCTTATAAAAATAATATTCCATAGCATTCATGTACCATAATTTGTTTAGCCATTCCCCAATTGATGGGTATCCCCTCAATTTCCAATTTTTTGCCACTACAAAAAGAGCTGCTATGAATATTTTGGAACATGTGGGAATTTTCTCATATTTTATTATTTCTTCTGTCTATGTCTAATATCAGAAGAGCTGGATCAAAGGGTATGAACAGTTATATTACTCTTTGGGCATAGTTCCATATTGCTCTCCAGAATGGTCAGTTATTTCGCAACTCCAACAGCAATGTATTAATGTCCTAATCCTCCCACCTCTCCAATACTGATGATTTTTCCCTTTTTGTCATCTCAACCAATCTGATAGGTGTGAGGTAATACCTCATAGTTTTAATTTGCATTTCTTTAATCAATATCAGTTTTGATATGATTATATATAGCTTTAATTTCTTCATTTGAAAACTGTCTATTCATATCCTTTGACCATTTATCAATTGGGGAATGTAGAGTCCTAATTTTTAGGCACTGACTCTACTCTCAATTCTAATTTTTAAGGAATTATTTTTTTCACTGAGCTTTTTTTTTTAACTTCATTTTCCATTTGGATAATTCTACTTTTTAAGTAGTTCTTTTCTTCAGTGAATTTTTTGTGCATCTTTTCCCTTTTGATCAATTCTGCTTTTCAATTCATTCTTGTCCTCATTAAATGTACCTCTTTTACCATTTGACCTTGTCTAGTTTGGGTTTTTTTAATCTAGTCTGCTTTTAAATAATTTTTTTTGGTCTCCTTTACCAAGTGGTTTCATTTTTCAAGAGTTTCTTGCATCATTCTTATTTTTCTCCTCAACTTTTTCTTTACTTCTCTTGCTTTATTTTCAAAATCCATTTTGAGGGTTTTTTCCTGTGGCTTCAGACTAATTCTTATTTCTTTTTTGAGGCTTTAGATGTAGGAACCTTGACTTTGCTTTTCTTCTTCTGAGTGTTTTGATCTTCCTTGTCACTATAGTAACTTTCTACAGGCAGAATATTTTTCTGGTTTGCTCATTCTTCTAGTCTATTTCTTGACTTAATTTTTTATTAAAGTGGAGCTCTATTTCAGGGGTGAAGGGTTTACTGTCCCAAGTTTCAGGGATTTTTTGCAGCTGTTTTCAGAGATACTTCTAGAGATGTGTAAGTTTTCAGTTCTTCCAAGGTGAGATGTTTGAAGAGGAGTATTAATCTTCTGTCCTCTAGCTTATGAGTAACCACAAGCACTCTTTGTTGCCCTGGAATTGTGATGAGGGCCCTTCTCCACTGCACCCACAAGCTCTGGTGTCTTCCCTGTCCTGGTACTGCCATGCAGGACTGTTACCCAAATCTGAACATGGGCAAAGCAACAGAATCCTGCCCCTAGCACCAGAAGAGACCTCTCTGTAAATTTCTTCTGATTAGTTGTTGAACCCCTTCCTGTTTGTGTGCTCAGAGATCTGGAAGCAGTGGATGCCACTGCCAATGAGTCGCTTCCAAGACCTGCTATGGGTTTGCTAGGTTTGCACTAGAACAGCCTATTCTAGACTGTTCTCTCTCACCCTCATCCAGCACACCTTACCTGCTGATCTAAGTTGTCTTAAGACAGGAATTTTTTTTCACTTAATCCTTTTGTGGGTTTTACTGCTCGTGAATTTGTTTTAAAGCATTATTTAATGATATTCTGAAGGGTTTGTGGGAGAGCTCAGATGGGTCCCTGCCTTTTTGCTACCATCTTGATTCTATTCCTATCTCTCTATTACAAATTGTTTTAATAATTATTGCTTTGTTAATATGGTTTGAGATCTTTTTATTTCTATTGTTCATGATGAACCAATTGTTCATGATAAGTTATTGTACATGATGAGTTATTCCTATTGGATAAGCCAATATAATAAAAATGACAATATTACCTAAAATAATTACTTAATCTATGCCCTGGCAAAGTAAAAGGATTACTTTCAAAAAAAACAGAAAAAATAATAATGAAGTGCATATGAAGGGAAAAATAAATCAAGAGTCCATCAAGAACTTTCATGTTTTCCCTTGTCTATTACCCCAGACCTGGACAAATCTTACAACCTACTTTCCTTGCACCTAACTCTGAATGCCTGAATATATCTAGAAGAAATCACAAAATCAGGTTGATAGCATCAATGGCAAATATCCATTATCTAATCCCAACTGGACCTTCACAGCTGCACTTACTCTTATCTTTATCTTACTTTACTTCTTTCATAATGAACAAAATGACTTTACTGAAACCATGTAACTTTTTTCATAGCATCTCTTTCTTTCCAAAGTCTCACATCCTTACTGATCATTTCCATTTTTCTCCTGTATTAGAGGAGGTGGCTCTCTAATAAGTCAAAGCTAACTCTTCTATCTTTGCTCTTTGTTCCATTCCACATCTCCATCCCTTTAGCTAGCTCACCTTTAATCATCTCATGATTTCTCTCTGCAACTTCAATATGTCTTCTCTTCCAGCTCTTTCCATTTTCTCTACAAACATATTCAATTCTCAGCAGTCCATCTCCTCAGGTAAACTCACTCCAAGCTTTTCCTGCAATGTCAACTAAACAGGACCTAAGGGGGCAGGAGAAGGTTCAAGTTGGGGGAAGGGTAAAAAGCTAATATACCCCAATATTACCTTCTTTTGACACACCTCTTCTCTGTTTTCCCTAATCGTTTCTTGCCAAACGTCTTTAAAAACAAGTCTACATTGAATGCTTCTATATACTTGATCCTTTGTAATCAGGCTTCCATTTCTCCCATTCTATTGAAGGTGTTCTAAGGTACCAAATATTTGCTTTATCTAAAAATCCACTTGAAAGGCAATATGGTGCCATGGACAAAGAGCTGGTTTTGGAGTTGAGAAGACTTTGATTCATATACTAGCTCAAGTGTCATTGTGTCAATAGTCAATGTGAAAGCATATTACTTAGTCTCTCAGTGCTTAAGACAACTCATTAAGACCACATATTAAGAGGATAAATATTAAGTGGCACAGAGGATGAAGAAGCCTGGAGTAAGGAGAACCTGAGTTCAAATCTGGCCTTAGACACTTGAAACTGTGACCCTGGGCAAGTTATTTAATCCAAATTGCTTCACTAAAGAAAAATATACACACAAACACACACACACACACACACACACACATACACTCTCACAATCTGATAGAGAAAGGGCTTATTTGATGGAATTTCTCATTTGAATATTTACTGTACTAAACCTCTCCAGTTCTTTGTCTTATCCTTGTTCTTCTTGAATTTTCTACATTGATTAACATATTGGATCATCCCTTACTTTTTTTTTTAGGTTTTTGCAAGGCAAATGGGGTTAAGTGGCTTGCCCAAGGCCACACAGCTAGGTCATTATTAAGTGTCTGAGGCCAGATTTGAACTCAGGTATTCCTGACTCCAGGGCCAGCGCTCTATCCACTGTGCCACCTAGGCAACACCTTCCCTTACTTCTTGATACTCTTACTTCCTCTGGCTTTTATATATATTTTTGTTTGTTTGTTTGTTTATCTATTTATCTATCTGCTTGTTTGTTTGTTTGTTTATTTATTTATTTTTAGGTTTTTGCAAGGTAATGGGGTTAAGTGACTTGCTCAAGATCACATAGCTACATAATTAGTAAGTGTCTGAAGCCGGATTTTAACTCAGGTCCTCCTGACTCCAGGACCAGTGCTCTATTCAATGTGCCACCTAGCTACCCCTCCTTTGGTTTTTAAGACACTACAATCTCACAGTTCTACTTCTTCTGTGGCTACTTCTGTTTTCTCTTCTAACTCCTTATCCAGCTTCTATCCCTTAAATATAGATGACAGTAAAGGTACTACTTTAATCTTTCTCCTCTACTTTCTGCTCTCTTTCCATGCAAATTCATTCACTCCTGTGGTTTCAGTTATCTTTTCCTTACCATATTAATTTGCTGTAAATCACTTAGAATCATATTTCCAACTAGCATTTGGATATCTCCACAGAGTGGCTTAATGGAACTCCAAATCCATATTTTCTCTCTCTCTCTCTCTTTCTCTCTCTCTCTCTCTCTCTCTCTCTCTCTCTCTCTCTCCTCATGCGAGTGTGTGCACACACACAATACACATGCATAATCATTTGAGATAGGAGTTTTTTAAATCAGCTTCTATCAATCTTTGGGGGTTTGGAAAGTATGAAAAGAATCCTTTGGGGATTTGTGAGGTCAAAATTATTTTCATAATAATATTATTATTCTTCTAATAAAATACTCATACTTTTCCAACTATA
This sequence comes from Macrotis lagotis, assembly GCF_037893015.1. Lineage (NCBI taxonomy): Eukaryota > Metazoa > Chordata > Mammalia > Peramelemorphia > Peramelidae > Macrotis > Macrotis lagotis. The sequence continues at coordinate 241,586,584 of NC_133661.1, read as the reverse complement.
TATCTATGTGAAGCTGTATTCTCTTCATATCTTTCAACCAAAAAAATTTCACAAAACAATGCAGAAGCAGCCATGAAAACCTAGTTATTATACTGCCAGACATTAAAGTCATTTGCAAAAATATGTAAAACAAAGTCCACTATTCTCACTAATTTTTTATTTTAGAAAATATAATTATTTTCCCTTAAGATGCTATGTTAATATGCTTATGTATTAATATGGTTGTTAGTATTGTTTGCAAATGAACTGATTTTTTTAATTACCCATTTAAATTTCTAACATATTAAAAAGCAATCATAAAAGCCTACATCAATAAAAGTTCTTTTAAGATTGTAAAGAGATTCGGGGCAGCTAGGTGGCATAGTGGATAAAGCACTGGCCTTGGAGTCAGGAGTACCTGGGTTCAAATCTGGTCTCAGACACTTAATAATTACCTAGCTGTGTGGCCTTGGGCAAGCCACTTAACCCCATTTGCCTTGCAAAAAAACCTTAAAAAAAAAAAAACACTGTACAGGGATTCTGAGACCAAAAAGAAAAATCTAAAAAAAAATTATCTTAAATTACCTTAAATTTTTTCCTCCCCATAATATTCCTTACTTCCACAATATTTTTCTTATCTAATGCCTGCTCTTTTCCCATATATATCCACTGAAACAAATATCACAAAAGGAGTATATATGGCATAGAAAATATGTTTAATAGAGAAGGTCAGTAACAAATATAAAGCAGTAACTAAGATGAAGGATAAACCTGTAATAAAGTCCATGATCTCAGATGTCTGTAAATGAATGTGCAAAAAATGGATAAAAACAGAAAATTAAAGTTTTCGCAAGTAGCCTCCTGGATCTCACTGAAACTTGGTGAGCTATGTCTTATAATAGATATGGAATCTTGGGTACCTTCTTTGTATTCTTCCCTTATGAGAAGAAACACCATGGTAAAGTATATAACTTCTTCCATAAATGAAGCAAAAAACAGAAGTAATTTTGTTGATTAGGAAATAAATTGAAAAATAGATAAAAAAAGGATCTTTCTCTCCAAAAAATATATAGATAGTACACATACATGCACAAACAAACATGTACATAGGTGTACATTGACAAACATGTATATATGTATACATACATAAATATGTACCTATAAAATATTTACACATGTGCATATATAATTAAAAGGAAACTAAAAATTATAGCTGCTAGAAAATCTTTGAAAAAGAACAGATAAAATCTTAAAATATAAATGTAAAACTCCTTAAATTTTACTAATGAAATTCTCATTGTACAAGGGATAAATGTTTAAAATAAATGTAGAAATAATTCTCAAAAGAAGCAATAGAAAATCTTGGCAATCATTTAAAAATTATCAATTTCACTATCGGAGAACATTTTTTTTTAAATCATGAGGTAATACATCAAACCCATAAATTGCCAAAAATAACTAAAAGAAATAAAATGAAAGATTGTTACAGTTGTGGATAAACAGGAACACTTAGTCATTGCTGGTGGAATTGAAAACTTGCAATTTTTTGTTTTGAAGAACAAAAAGTAATTATACTGTTTGACTCAATAATTCCATTCTGGGGAATATTCCTGGAAGCATTGTCAAAAATAAGCTATTTGTTCAAACCCCAAAAAACTATTTATTCAAGTATTCTCATAGCAACATTATTTATATTTGCAAAAACTCTGGAAAAAATCTCAATTTCCAACAGCAAGAAATATCTAAATAAATTGTGATACATTCATATAGTGCAAATAAGACTGATAAGTACAAGGAATATAAAGAAATCTTTAAAGGCCTTTAATGAAATAACATAAGACAAAGGAGTGTTCAGTATACCATAAAAGTGGAAAAAAGAATGAGCAGTTTAGAAGGCAATATGAGCAGCCACAGAGGGGTCCAACTCCTCTACATACATACTAGCAATGATCTTAAAAAAAGAAAAAAACCAGATCAAATAATGATAAAGAAATCCAAACAGACACAGTGGTAAGCTTTTTACCCAGGCCAGAATTGAAGGAAAAGATAGCCAAGTGTTGAGCTATAGAGCAAGCATCTTTCCAAGAAAGACAGCTTGAACCAAGATGAACAGGAGGTTGGTGGAGGAGGGAGGAGGGGGTAGACAGAAGACCATAGAAACATATGGACCAGGGGAAATCATTTAAGATGTGTTTGAAGCAACACCTAGACCACAGAAGGCACAGCAAAGTAGGCATTATATCTGTGAAGATAGTCATGGCAGGAGTGGAAGACAGAGCTGGATAGTCAGATGGTGAAGTGGAGAGAGCACTGATCTTGGAGTTAGGAGGATAGGAATTCAAATTTGGCCTCAGGTACTTGCCATTTATTTGGGCAAGTCACTTAACCCTGATTGCCTTGCATGTAAGATTATTTCCAGTCATCCTGATCCATGTCTGGCCACTGGACCCAGATGGCTCTGGAGGAAAAAGTGAGACTGGTGACTTTGCACCCCCCCCAGCACCCCCTCACTCAAATCTTATTCATGTGCTTGTCAGGGTATCACCTTCCTGATGTCAGTGTCTTCTTTGGGAATCAAGGACAAAGCATCCTCAGGAAATCTAGGTCAGGAACAAACAAGGCATGACTATCCCATTTAGGATAGAAGGGTACAGAGACTAGAATTAGTATAACAATGTTAATCAGTCACAAAGTTTGGAAATATAATAAAAGAAAATGAACACTTGAAAAAATATTATAAGTCAAGGGATTCATGAACTATAAACCCAGAAGAAAGAAACTTCACAATTATAATCAAAATCTCAGAAAAAAATTTGCCTCAGTCATGCCTTTAAAAATGGATAAAATTAATAAAGTGATAAAAATTATAAATGAAATGAGTTTAGAGAAAAGGATTAGGAGAATAAATGAATAATAAACAGGTTGAAGATCATTCACAAATAATGAGCCATCTGAAAGCTATAATTTTTTTTTAGGTTTTTTGCAAGACAAATGGGGTTAAGTGGCTTGCCCAAGGCCACACAGCTAGGCAATTATTAAATGTCTGAGACCAGATTTGAACCCAGGTACTCCTGACTCCAGGGCCCGGTGCTTTATCCACTGCTCCACCTAGCTGCCCCTGAAAACTATAATTTTTTAAAAAGACTAGATATATATCAAGAAATCACAATTCAAAAGAGGCCAAACTTATTAGAATCAGAAGACAAAGTAAAGACAGAAAGAATCCATTAGCCATACTGATCACTCAGAGAAATGAATACCAAAATGAAAACTTCCAGGAATGTCATAGCTAAAATCTAGAGATTCTCAAAGAAATATTTCAATTAATAAGAAAGAAAGATGTCAAATTACCATGAATCGTAGCTAGAATCATAAACACCAAAAGGAAAAAAAAGGTCCAGTATCACATGTGAATTGCATAAAATATAGAAAAAACAGTTCATTCCAGCACCACATAAGCTATTTGCAAAAGAAAAAAAAATAGTGAATTCAACAAATTCCTTCTATAAAAAAATAAAGACAAATGTCCCTAATACTGATAGAAACATATTAAATAAAATACTAACAAAAGTACTACAATAGTTCATTATAAAAAGATTCTACATACACTGTGAGCACATTAGATTTATAACACAAATACAAAGTTGGTTTGATATTAATAAAATTATGAAAATAATGTATGATATTATTAATAATAATTAGAAATATCTCAGTTGTCTCAATGGGCATAGAAAACCTTACAATTAAATGCAAAGTCATTTCTGTTTTAAAAAATACTTGAGAGTATTGAAATAAATAGACCTTTCCCTAGGATGATAATTATCTAAAACTAAGAGCTAGATTTATCTAAAATGTAGAAATACCAGAGATGAATCCAGTAGCATGAGGTTAAAAATAAGGATGTACATAATCACCATTGTTATTTGGTATAATTTTAGTAATGTTAAGTTATATAAATAATACAAGAAAACAAATCATGGGAATAACCATAGGCATAGAATTTTGTTTTGTTTTGGGGGTTTTACAGATGAAATGATGGTCTACTTAGAGAACCCTAATGTATAACTCCATCAAAGTAGTAAGACATAAAATAATTGCATGATATTTTTATGAATATTTTATATTATGAACAAGAGCCATCAGGAAGAGGTAGAAATAACTATGGTATATAAAGTATTTGGAAGTTCATCTACCAGAGTGCATAGAGAAACTAAATGAAATTACAAAATTACATATATAGGTTTACTGAAGAAATATTGATTACACATGCTATCATGTGTAACCAGGCCAATAAATTATTTAAATGTCCACACAACCTAAATTAATTTAATTATTTAGAGCTATATCAGACTTTCATATAGGATTACTTTAAACTCATCTGCATGGAGACAAAGTCAAGAATCGCTTTTTTTTTTACTAGGCAATGGGGTTAAGTCTTACCCAAGGCCATACAGCTAGGTAATTATTAACTGTCTTTGAGGTTGGATTTGCACTCAGGTACTCCTGACTTCAGGGCCGGTGCTGTATCCACTGCACCACCTAGCCACCTCCAAATCAAGAATCTTAAGTAATATAATGAAAAAAAAATAATAGGAAAGTAGAGTTAGAAGTATCAGTAAGTCCACTGGTGAGTCAATAAGCAATTTCTAGGTATTTAATTATGTGAAAGACATTGTGTTAAGTATTGCCCTCAAGTTACTCAAAATTGTTTTATCTAAAACTTTTACACAAAACAATAATCATCAAACTATTCAGTGCTGATTAAAATATTAGGAAATATTAGCTAAGGTACATAACATATATAGAAATGAAATGAATGTGATTACTAAATGCTTTGATTTGCGTGAGCTCCCTATTATCCAGGAGAGACTGAAATAACCTAGGAATCAAATTCAGCAATCCAGAGATAGAATGAGTATTGCTTTTGTTTGACCACCATTGATCTTTTGCAGTGTCCCACTGGGTGAACTCAGAACACTTCACTGTGTCAGAAACCACACAGCTGGCTCAAACTGGGTTATACCAACCACAAACAGACAGAGCTTGCACAATCATCCTGGTTCAAGATATTCTGCATTCCTCCTGTTCTCCTATCTCCCTTTGTTTTGAAAGTTCTACTGTTTCCCACATGCCTATGTGCTGGATTTGCCCAATAAATGATTCCAGGTTTTGCACTGCAACTCCATTCCCTCTGTTCAGATGGGTACTATACCTCAATTAAATCATTCTGCCACAATCACATCCAAAGGAATAAAGGTTGTTTGTACTTAAAGCTTGAAGAGGACTATAATGACATCATGATTTCAGGGTCAACATACAATATGTTCATCTCTGGATGATCACACCAATACAAGGCTCTATATAGCAGGTCAGGAACAAATTGTTCATAGGGCTATTTGTGCATCTTACAATTCTTTTGAGCTATCTCAATTCTGCTTTGCTCATAGGACACAGCACCTTCCCTCCTTAATGTGAGTATGTCATTCTAGATAATCCTATGCCAGTATTTCACATGTGTGATAATCAATATCAAAGTTCCTCCAAGAGATTTTTACAGTGTCCTTGAAGGGTAAACAGAGGTCAATACACCCACATATATCAACTATTGCAGTAAAGATTCATAATTCTGTTAAAACTGCTGGAGTTGGAAACAATGGAAAATAGACTGGCAGAAAGTAGGCCTAGAAAAGTAATCTCATAATATATGGCAAAATAATTTCTAAATAGATGAATATACTAGATATAAATATACTAGATATCAAAAGAATAAGGAAAAAAAGTAGGGGAAGGATAATTCTAAAGAACAGAAAGGAACACAGGAGATTTAATGGACTGTTTTCATTACAGAAAATCTAAAAGATTTTGTAAAACAATCAATGGAGTTTAAATTATCAGAGAAATAGTCAAATGGGAAAAGTTTATATCACTTCTATAATAGCAATCTCATACCTATGATATCTAAAAGATATGATTATATATACAAATATTAACTATATAAATATATATTTCCATTATATAAGAAATGCCATTCCAAATAGCTAAACAGTCCAAGATCATTAGCAGTCAAATCTCAAAAGATGAAAAGCAAGTTATCAACAACCATTTTAAAAAATGCTCCAGAGACTTCCGGTCAAGATGGCGGAGAGAAGACAGGCACAGTTCTAAGGTTTCCTGATCTCTTCTCTATCTATCACATGAAACAAACCTCTTAAAAGAAATCCAAACCAGGAAACCCAGAAAGAAAAGCCGGGAGAGGAAAATCTACCTCAGGATTTGTCTCCCGCAGCAGCCTTGGCTGAGTACGTGCAGGTGAGTCTGAGCTCCGAGGGAAGATCAGCCAGACCAACAGCTGAATCAGAACCAGGAGTCTGAGGGCCCAAGAGCTGGACCTGCTGGATCAGCGGTGGGGCTGGATGAAGGGGGCTTGGGTCCGCGGGGAAGCAGAGGCGCTGGTGTTGGTGCTGTCCCCCTGGAGCTTGGGGACAGGGCTGCAGGGAGAGCTGTGGACTCCATCCCTGGGCTCTTCAGGTCTGAGAAACTCTGAGCCCACGCCTCCATTGCACTGAGGCCTCCTCCCAAACAAATGCAAACTACTTCTGCCTCAGGCCCAGGTGTGTGAGCAAAAGAACCAGCCCAGCTGAGGAATCACCTCAGGCCAAGGTAAAGCCCACCATTGATTGAAGGCAAAAGAATTCAATAGCTCCAATTCCCTCCCTCGAGCAAAGGGAGAAGGCCTCACAACCAAGGTCACAGACACCCCAGAGAGGGCAACCAGCACCTCCTACTGGCCAGCCAGAGAAACTGCACTCAGTAAAGCCTTTAGAGATCCCAAGCCTAGATGAACCAGCCCCACCCAACTCAAGGTCTTAGCATAATGAAGAAGGGTCAGCAGAAAGGTGGATCCATAGAAAAATTCCTGGAAGGGAAAGACCCCAACCCAGAGAGACCTGGAACATCTGAGGAGAATACAATCTGGTCTCCAGCACAGAAAGACTTCCTTGAAGAAATAAGGAAGGAGTTTAAAAATCAACTGGAAAATTTGGGGGAGACAATTAATACCTTGCAAAAAGAAAACAAAACCTTAGAAAGTAGAACTGGACAAACACAAAAGGAGAATAAATCATCTCAGATCATCAATTGGACAATTACAAAATGAGAATAGTTCACTCAGATCCTCAAATGAGCAAATGCAAAAAGAAATTAATTCTCTCAAAACCTCAATTGGTCAAATGGAAAGCTCCTTCAAAAGTACAATTGACCAATTGGAAAACGTTAATGAAGAAAACTCCTCCCTGCAAAAAATAATGGAGTCTACAGAAACTAATGACTCCACGAGACAGCAAGAGTCAGTTGAACAAAATCAAAAAATAGAAAAAATAGAAGCAAATGTGAAATACCTCATCAACAAAACCACTGACCTCGAGAATAGATCGAGGAGGGGAAACCTGAAAATTATAGGACTTCCTGAAAACATTGAAGAGAAAAAAAACCTGGACTTAATATTACAGGATCTAGTGATGGAAAACTTCCCTGACATCATCGAATCAGAGGGCAAAGTAGTTATTGAAAGAGTACATCGATCCCCACCAGAAAAAGATCCTAAAATGAAAACACCAAGGAATGTTGTGGCCAAACTCCAGAACTATCAGATAAAAGAGAAAATCCTGCAAGCAGCCAAAAAATACAATTTAAATATCAAGGATCCACAGTAAGGATCACACAGGACCTGGCTGCGTCAACTTTAAGGGATCGAAGGGCCTGGAATGAGATATTTCAAAGAGCACGGGAGCTTGGAATGCAGCCAAGAATCTACTTTCCTGAAAAGCTGAGCCTTCTCTTCCAGGGAAACAGATGGACATTTAATGAAATGGAAGAATTCCAAAAATTTCTAATGAAAAGACCAGAGCTAAACAGAAAATTTGGATATCAAACAGGAGGTTCAAGAGACACATGAAAACGTAAAAAAAAGGGGGGGGGGGGGTAAAAGGAAAAAAATGCAATCCAGCAAGTTGAAACTGGCTATATCCCAGCATGGGGAGGGGGGGGTAGAGACTCTCATAAATCCTGAGAAATGTAACTCTAACAGAGAGAATATACCTAGCCAGAAATGATGGACATCCATGACCTATCCATGAGACTGCTATCTAATGGGATGTAACTGGCTTTAACTCCACCGGGGAGAAAGACTCTAATAACTCTCAGGAATTTGGACTCTATTCAACAGAATATACTGAACTAGAAGGGACAGACACTCAGAATTTTCTATGACTTAGATAGAATGATCTAAAAAAAAATACACTACCTCCCTAAAAAGGGGCACAGGAAAGAGATGGGAGGAGGGAGGGGATTGAATGGGACAAATCTCATTACACTAAGAGTTACAAAAAACCTATGGTAATAGAGGGGAAGAAGGGAGTAGAGGAGAAACACCTGAATCTTCTTCTCATCAGACTTGGCTTAAAGTCAACCTACACATACACAGTTAACTTATAAAACATCTAACCTTTCAAGAAGTAAAAGGGGAAAAGGGGAGGGGGGATGGAGAAAGGGAAGGGGAGGGGAGGAAATAAGGGGAAATAACAAAAGGAAGGGAAGGGAACAGGGAAAGGGGAAAGAAAGGGGAGGGTGTGATATAGGAGGGCAAACACACTGAAGGGGGTTGTATTCAAAAACAAAATACTGGGGAATATGGATAAAAGGGGGGGGGAAGGGGGGAAATACAAACAGAGGGAAGATAGCACAGAGGGCAATAAAGAATTAGTAATCATAACCTTGAATGTGAATTGGATGAACTCTCCCTTAAAACGTAAGCAAATAGCAGAGTGGATTAAAAACCAGAATCCTACAATATGCTGCTTACAAGAAACTCATTTGAAGCAGAGTGATACATATAGAGTGAAGGTAAAAGGCTGGAGCAAAATATATTTTGCTTCAGCTGAAGTAAAAAAAGCAGGGGTAACAATCCTTACCTCAGACAAAGCAGCAGCAAAAATAGATAGCTTTAAAAGAGATAAGGAAGAAACTTTATCCTCCTAAAAGGTACCATAGACAATAAAGTCATTTCAGTATTGAAAATATATGCACCCAGTGGGACAGCACCCAAATTCTTAGAGGAGAAGCTGAAAGAATTACAGGAAGACATAGACAGCAAAACTCTACTAGTAGGAGACCTCAACCTCCCACTATCAGATCTAGATAAATCAAATCATCAAACAAACAAGAAAGAAATTAGGGAGGTAAATAGATTGTTAGAAAAATTAGATATGGTAGACTTATGGAGGAAACTGAATGGGGATAGGAAGGAATATACCTTTTTCTTTGCAGTACATGGAACTTATACAAAAATTGACCATGTATTAGGACATAAAAACCTAATGATCAACTGCAGAAAAGCAGAAATAGTGAATACATCTTTCTCAGATCACAATGCAATAAAAGTCATATGCAATATTGGGCCAAGGAGATATAGATCCAGAGCAAATTGGAAACTGAATAACCTCATCTTAAAAAATGAGTGGACCAAAAAACAAATTATAGAAAGAATTAACCATTTTATCCTAGATAATGATAGTAATGAAACAACATACCAAAACCTATGGGATTCATTCAAAGCAACTCTCAGGGGGATATATTATAGCTCTAAATGCTTATATGAATAAATTGGAGAAAGAGGAAATCAATGAACTAAACATGCAACTAAAAAAATTAGAGAAAGAACAAATCAAAAATCCCCAAATGCCAAATTAGAAATTTTAAAAATTAAAGGAGAAATTAATAAAATTGAAAGCAAAAAAAACTATTGAATTAATAAATAAAACCAAAAGTTGGTATTATGAAAAAAAACAATAAAATTGATAAACCTCTGGTCAATTTGATTAAAAAAAAGAAAGAAGAAAACCAAATTGCCAGTATTATAAATGAAAAAGGCGAACTCACCACCAATGAGGAGGAAATTAAAGTAATAATTTGAAATTATTTTACCCAACTTTATGCCAATAAATTTGATAATCTAAGTGAAATGGATGAATATTTACAAAAATATAAGTTGCCCAGGTTCAATGAAGAAGAGATTAAATACCTGAACAACCCTATCTCAGAAAAGGAAATTCAACAAGCCATTATTGAACTCCCTAAAAAGAAATCTCCAGGGCCTGATGGATTCACAAGTGAATTCTACCAAACATTTAAGGAACAATTGGTTCCAATCCTATATAAACTCTTTGGAAAAATAGGGAAAGATGGAACTCTGCCTAACTCTTTCTATGAAACCAATATGGTACTGTTACCTAAACCAGGAAGAGTTAAAACAGAGAAAGAAAATTATAGACCTATTTCCCTGGTGAATATAGATGCAAAAATCCTAAATAAAATCTTAGCAAAACGACTACAACAAGTCATCACTAGGATAATACATTATGATCAAGTAGGATTTATTCCAGGAATGCAGGGTTGGTTCAATATTAGGATAACTGTTAGTATACTCAATTATATCAATGACAAACCTATCAGAAACCATATGATCATATCAATAGATGCTGAAAAAGCTTTTGACAAAATACAGCATCCATTCCTATTAAAAACACTAGAGAGTGTAGGAATAAATGGACTGTTCCTTAAAATAATTAGCAGTATCTATCTGAAACCATCAACAAGCATTATACTAAATGGGGAGAGGCTAGAGGCATTCCCAATAAGATCAGGGGTTAAACAAGGGTGCCCATTATCACCACTACTATTCAATATTGTATTAGAAATGTTAGCATCAGCAATTAGAGAAGAAAAAGAAATTAAAGGAATTAGAATTGGGAAGGAAGAGACAAAACTCTCACTATTCACAGATGACATGATGGTCTACCTAGAGAATCCCAAGAAATCATCTAAAAAACTACTGGAAACAATTAGCAATTTTAACAAAGTTGCAGGTTATAAAATAAACCCCCATAAATCCTCAACTTTCCTATATATGACTAGCAAGAAACAGCAGGAAGAGCTAGAAAGAGAAATTCCATTCAAAGTAACCTCAGACAGTGTAAAATACTTGGGAGTCTGTTTGCCAAGACGGACTCAGAATCTTTTTGAAAACAATTATAAAGCACTTCTCATACAAATTAAATCAGATTTAAATAACTGGGCAAATATCAACTACTCATGCATAGGGAGAGCTAATATAATAAAAATGACAATTCTACCAAAACTAAACTATCTGTTTAGTGCCCTACCAATCAAAATTCCAAAAAATTACTTTAATGAGCTGGAAAAAATTGTAAGTAAATTCATATGGAGAAATAAAAAGTCAAGAATTGCCAGGAGCTTAATGAAAAAAAGAGCAAACGAAGGTGGCTTAGCACTACCCGTTCTAAAATTATATTATAAAGCATCAGTCATCAAAACTGTTTGGTACTGGCTAAGAAATAGAGTGGTGGACCAGTGGAATAGACTAGGTGTAAAAGCAGGAGATGATTATAGTAATCTGCTGTTTGATAAACCCAAAGAGTCAGGCCACAGGGATAAAAACTCCCTCTTTGATAAAAACTGCTGGGATAATTGGAAGTTAGTATGGAAGAAACTTAGATTAGACCAACACCTCACACCCTTTACCAACATAAGATCCAAATGGTTACAGGACATAGACAAAAAACAATACTATAAGCAAATTAGAAGATCAAGGACTAGTCTACCTGTCAGATCTATGGAAAGGGGAGCAGTTTATGACTAAGGAAGAGTTGGAGAACATCACTAAAAACCAATTAGATGATTTCGATTACATTAAATTAAAAAGCTTTTGCACAGATAAAACCAATGTAATCAAGATCAAAAGAAAAGAAGTAAATTTGGAAACAATCTTTACAACTAATGACTCTGACAAAGGACCCATTTCTAAAATATACAGAGAACTGAGTCATATTTTTAAAACAAAAAGCCATTCCTGAATTGACAAATGGTCAAAGGATATGCAAAGGCAATTTACAGATGAGGAGATCAAAGCAATACATAGCCATATGAAAAAATGCTCTAAATCATTAATTGTTAGAGAAATGGAAATTAAAGCTTTGCTGAGGTACCACCTCACACCTCTCAGATTGGCCAGTATGACCAGAAAGGATAATGATCATTGTTGGAAGGGATGTGGGAAATCTGGGACACTATTACACTGTTGGTGGAGCTGTGAACTCATCCAACCCTTCTGGAGAGCTATTTGGAACTATGCCCAAAGGGCAACAAAAATGTGCATACCCTTTGACCCAGCAATACCACTACTGGGTCTATACCCTGAAGAGATGAGGGAAAAGGGTAAAAACATTACTTGTACAAAAATATTTATAGCAGCCCTGTTTGTGGTGGCAAAGAATTGGAAATCTAGTAAATGTCCTTCAACTGGGGAATGGTTTAGCAAACTGTGGCATATGTATGTCATGGAACACTATTGTTCTATTAGAAACCAGGAGGGATGGGATTTCAGGGAAACCTGGAGGGATTTGCATGAACTGATGCTGAGTGAGATGAGCAGAACCGGAAAAACACTGTACACCTAACAGCAACATGGGAGTGATGTTCAACCTTGAAGGACTTGCTCATTCCATCAGCGCAACAATTGGGAACAATTTTAGGCTGTCTGCAAAGGAGAGTACCATCTGTATCCAGATAAGGAGCTGTGGAGTTTGAACAAAGTACAAGGACTATTCCCTTTAATTCGGAAAAAAAAAACCCAGATGTATTATGGTTTGATCTGGTTACCTCTGAGAATTCTGTTTTCTTTAAGGATATGATTTCTCTCTCATATCATACCCAATTTGGATCCAGGTACAACATGGAAACAAAGTAAAGACTGACAGAGGGCTATCTGTGGGGTGGGGGTGGGGGAGGGAAGCAAGATTGGGGGAAAACTGTAAAACTCAAATAATATCTTTAATAAAAAATTTTTTAAAAATGCTCCAAATTACTAAGAGAAATACTCATATCCATCATATCAACAAAGATGACAAAAAAGGAAAGAAAAATTTTTGGGGAGGATGTGAAAGGAAGAGCACTAATAAAAACATTACTAGTGGAGCTGTGAATTGGTCCAGTCATTCTAGAAATCAGTTTTTAATTAGATTCCCAAATCATTAGACGATACATACTTTTTGGCCCAACAAAGAATTGTAACTAAATTATAACTAAAATTGTAACTGAATTGTAACAAAAAAGTTGACCATTATGGGGAAAGGTTGAACAAATTACTGCATAAAATGCTATGGAATATTATCACATTTTAAAATATTATGAAAGAGACAGATTCAAAGAAATTTGTAATACTTTTATGAACTGATACAGGGTGAAATGAGCAAAATGTACACAATGTACAAAAATTATTAAAAAAAATATAAAAGACAAGTATTCTGATCAGTGCAATAGCCAATCATGCTTCCAGAAGATAGACCATGAAGTTTGGTTTCTTCCTCCTGATAGATAATGAAGTAGAGGTTCCAGATCAGGCAAACATTTTGGATTTAAATAACCAATTTATAGAATTATTCTACTTGATTATATTTTTATTGATATTTTATTTTTCCAAATACATGCTTTGAAAGTTTTTCAACATTTAACCATATGGCTTTGAATATTTTTAAGTAGTATACTCCCTTCCCATCCCCCCTTCTTTCAGTAGTGAACCATCAGGTTAATATTGTACATACATATTTGTTTTAAACATATTTATCAATTAGTCACTTTCAGTAGGAAGAATTAGGATTAAGGGAAATATATAAAAGATATTTTTTTAAAAAAGTGAACTATGTTCATCAGATTCTGAAGGCTTTTTGCTTTGTTTTGTTTTGTTTTTCTTTCTCTGAATGGGGATAGCATTGTCCATAGCTGGTCTAATAGGGTTATCCTGGCTCTCAGAACTGCTGAGGGTTGATCATCTCACAATGTTGTTGTTAATCTACTTGATTATGTTAACAATGTTTTTGGTGGGGAAGGGTCCAGGCATGGTGATGATAAAAACAACAAAAAATAGCTTTAGTGAAGATATAAAAATACAATGTAGAAGAGATCTAAAAGGGGTTCAGAGGATGAGACAATAAAATGAGACACTTGAAACTAATGTAAGAAAGTGTGTATGTAAATAAATACATGTGTGATATATACATATATATGGAGATAAATGTAGCCTTTTTATGTTCTTTGTATATGGAAATATTGGAGTGTAGAGTGTGTTCAGGAAAGACTAGTACCTCTGGTGTGAAGGCTACCAAATCCTTTTCAGAGAAATTCATCTACCTCTGGTGTCTGCCAGGTTCACCAAACTCTCACCTGTGTCTTCAAGAACATGTAGCATGCATAGCAGTCACACCCTGGTAAACTGTCTTGGCAGACAGGCTAAACCAGGTTGAGGGTAACCCAGGGATATCAAACTCATAGATGAGTTAGAATGGTGACTACCTCAAACATTTGAAGACTTCTCCTGGTGGAATGGGTGGATGAGAATAATCTGTTCAGACAGCCATGCCAGCAGCTGAAGCAGGTGTTGTGGACAATTTAGAACTTGCCTAGATACTGAAGATGCCAAGTTCATCCACTGGTGTGCCAACACCAGTTGTCTTGACTCTGTCTTCCCCTGGGCTGTGATGACTCTGGAAGAGAGCGTGAGGCCAAAAACTTCATGCAACTCCACTTCATTTAAATTCAATTTACTAACAAATAAAAATATAATACTCAACCATTTTTAACATTTTTACCTGTCTCAAAGCCCTGTGGTGATAGGCAAGAAACAAATCAGCAGGTGCAGATTCAAGAGAGTTGTAGTTACAGCCCTACACATGGGCAGCTCAGGCTATAGTTACCTTCTCACTAGAAGCAGCAGTAGGATTCAGCAGTCCCCTAGGTTTCTGAGCAGCCTTTTAAGGATTACACTGCTCACCTCCTGATGTGAGAAAAGGGCTAGAAAAGGTGCCCTAAAAATTGTCTGCTTTTACTCATCCCTGGTCTGATTACTGTACCCTGCAGTCAAAACACAATCACAAAAATGTAAAGATGATTCCACTCACCATTGGTCCATAGAATGTTCACACACTCAGAAGACAAAACAAAATCCAATAGATTTGAAAGATGAACAGCTCTTGTTGCAAGAGAATTCAAGAGGCATCACATCCAAATAGCAGCCCTGAGGGAAACAAGCCTGGCAAATGAAGAGTTTACTGAAATTGGATCTGGAAATACCATTATCTGGAGTGGATGGACACAGTGAAGGGGAGTACTGTAAATCGGGTATGGGATTTGCAATCAAAACTAATCTAGTTGGGGCAGATAGGTGTGCAGTGACATAGCATAATCAGGAGGAACTGAGTTCAAATTTTCCCTCAGACACTTAACAATTACTTAATTGTGTGATCTTAGGCAAGTCTTAACCCCATTAACTTTAGCCCCATTGCCTGGCCACAACAAACAAATAAACTAATCTAGTTAAGAGATTTGGATTCCTTTCAAAAGGAGAGAATTGGCAACCTTAGGACAATGCAATAGCCATTTGAAAAAAAAATGTCCCACCATCATCATCAGTGCCTGTTTCCCCACCCTGAAAAACCCTGATAAGATCAAAGAAAAATTTTAAGAAAATCTTGGAGATGTTTTATCATCAGTGTGCCAAAAGAAGACAATCTTAAAATATTTGTGTGATTTTAATGCTAGAGTAAGCTCAAGCAACTGGAAATGGTATGGAGTCCTTGGGAGGAATGGAGTTAGAAATAGCAACAGCAAAGATCACTTATTACTGAAGACTCTTGGATCTCATAACCTTTTCATCACCAATACTATCTTTCATTTACCTAGAACAATAAAACTTCATGGATGCACCCCTCACAGTAAACATTGACATCTAAAAGACTTTATGATTGTAAGAAGAGACAGACAGGATGTGAAATCGATGATGGTGTAGAGGGTTGAACTGATTACAGACTTATTTCCTTCAAACTAAATAGTCACATTCAACAAAAGCGACAACCCCAAGGCAAAATGATTACCAGAAGAATCAGTGTCAACAGATAGAGACCACTTTTCTGAACAGGAACAGTTTGTTGCTAACTTGAAGGGAAAGTTGAGTCAACATTAGCAACAGTGGAACAGAAAGGAGTGTGTAACTTTCAGTGATTTGGTGTACAGGGCTGTATTTGTTCTTCTGATTCAGAAACATCAAATCTGGTTTGCCAAAAGTGATACAGAAATTAAGTAACTGCTAAACAAAAAAAGGAAAACTTAAAAGTATCTATCAGTCAGATAATTCATCCATATCTAAGAAGGCAGATTTCAATTCCTTCAAAAGTAAAATACAAATAAAACTTAGAGAGAGACTGGATTCTTGGCTCAGTAAGAAGGCACATGAAATTCAATGTATGCTCATGGCAACAATCCAAAGTACTTTTATAATGCCCTGAAAGCTATTTATGAACCAAAAACCTATGCTGCATTTCAACCACTCAATGCTGATGGAGTCACATTGATGAGTGATAAGTACATAGTCCTAAAGAGATGGATTGAATACTTTCATAGAGTTTCCAACAGTCCATAATTAATCAATGCTTAAGTCATTGATTTTATTTCTAAGGTTGAAGTCAATCCCTCTCTATCTGAAATTACAAATGGAAAAGAAGTTTTGAAGGTCATCAGGTTTCTTTCCTGTGGCAAAGCATTTGAGGCTTGATTCTATTCCAGCTAAGATTTAAAAGGTGTCAATTGCTCATACAAAAGCTGCCTTAAATTTTACAGATTATATGGCAAGAGGAGGTCATCTCCCAGGAGTTCAAGGACATCTCCATTGTCCATGTCTATAAAGGTAAAAGAAAAAGAATGTCCTTGACAATTATAAGGGGAGTTCTCTCTCTCTCAATCATTGCTGGAAGGATTCTTGCCAGAGTCCTCTTTAATAAACTGATCCTTTGGGGCAGCTAGGTGGCGTAGTAGATAAAGCACCGGCCCTGGAGTCAGGAGTACCTGGATTCAAATCCGGTCTCAGACACTTAATAATTACCTAGCTGTGTGGCCTTGGGCAAGCCACTTAACCCCATTTGCCTTGCAAAAAAACCCTAAAAATAAATAAACAAACAAACAAACAAACAAATAAATAAATAAATAATGAACTGATCCTTCACCTGGAAGGGAAGATGGTCATCTACCTGAGAACCAGTGTGACTTCAGAAAGGGTTGAGGAACATTCCTTCAAGAGAAATGCCAGGGTCAGAACAGAAGTTTGTACACAATATTTGCAGTTCTTCAAGGCCTTTGATACTATTAGTCCCAAGGGCTTATTGGAAAATTGTGTCAAAATTTGATTGCATCAATATATAGTACAACAATTTCATGCCTGCCTGTGTTTGCACTTTTCCAGGCACCAATGGAGTGAAACAGTACTATGTACTTGCTCCTATGCTTTTTAATATGATGTTTTTTCATCTATATTGTCAAACTTCAACAATGAGGATGAACACTACATCAAGATCAGCTACCACACTGATGATAAATTTTCAACTTGGAAAGGCTACAAGTCAAGACTAAAGTGGAGGGAAGATCTGGTGCAAGATTTTTTTTTGCAGATTATTGTACACTCAAAGAAGTCTCCAAAGATGAAATTCAACAAAATATGGATCGATTCTCTGCTGCTTGTTCTAATTTTGATCTAACAATTAATAACAAGAAAACACAGGAACTCTATCAGCAAATATGTGGAGTCATTGTAGCAAATGGAGACATTTTGAATACTGTGGATAAGTTCACATACCTTGTCAATATACTTTCCAGGGAGGCACACATTGATAATAAGATTGACACATGCATTGACAGAGCTGGTCAAATATTTGGGAGGCTCTGAAGGAAGGTGTGAGAGAGAAGAGGTATTAAGCTTTCTATCAAACTGAAGGTTACAGAGCCAATGTGCTGATCTCATTGTTCTATGTTAGTGAAACCTAAACAGTCTACCAGTGCCATGCCAGAAAATTAAATCACTTCCATTCGAATTGCCTTAGAATGATTCTGAAGATCACCTGGCAGAAGATAACAGACACCGATGTCCTTTCTTGAACTAAATTGCTAAGTATTTAAAGTCTGCAACAGTGAGCTCAGCTCCTATGGTTGCTCCAATGCCAATGATGCACATACTAAAAAGACTCTTTTGTAAAGAACTCACACAGGGAAAGCCCTGGCACCAAATCGTTCAGCATAGCATGACCTCATCAGTGAAGGTGCTGTATGTTCTATGAGCAAAGCAAAATTGTAGTAAATTAAAAGAAACACAAGATGTACATAATTAAAGAATCTACCCCAAATGTTCACATAGCCTGTTTGTACTTGACTTGTGGTAGATAATTCCAAGTTCATATTGGTCTGATCAGGCATAGTCAGACACACTGTAACTTTATTCTAACACAGGTGATGTCATTTTGGCCCCCTTTAAAAATAAAGGATAACAACCAATGTGGAAATATTAAAATTTATTATTGCTTTTCAAGTTCAGAATAACTAAAAATTTAAAATTATAAAAAAATGTATGACAAAAGGCACAAATAAAAAGTCTCATGATGACTAAAAAGCAATGGCATTTTATGCACTATAATTAATTTACTTATAAATAGGTTCACAATGATTTTAATTAGTTATACTGATATTCTATATTGTGTATAATAAATAATTAAAAATAAATTAAACTATGCTTGTCAAAATGAGAGTTGCAATATTTCAGCTATATTTTGCCCTGGTCAGGCTACATTTGGAGCTTATTTAATTTTGGGATTCACATTTCAAAAAGATATAGAAAACTAGAGCATGTTCTTAGGGCAATCCAGATGGTAATAACACTGGAGAACATAGAAAATAATGATTAATAGAAGGGATTAAGGAAGTTTTGCCTAGAGAAAGAAAGATTTAGAAGAGACATAATAGCTGTCTCCAAATATTTGAAAGGCTGTCATGAGGAAGGATAATTATAGTAGCACCAAAAGGCAGAACAAGGAGTGATGAACGAAAATTACAGAAGAATTATAGACTTGATGTAAAGAAAAGCATCCAAACTATCAGAAACATCCCAAAGTGGCATGGGTATATCTTTACACATTAACTGAGAAAGCTAAAAGGATACTTAATCAGATACAGCCTGGGCTAAATAGTCTCAGAGATTCTTTGCAGCTTTTAGAGTTTGTGAGTTGATGGCATTCTTAAAATATTTGAAAGGTTTATTCTACTTTGTACAAAATAGATCTATCAATAATGGGTAAAAGTTGTTGAAAGACTTCAGGTTAAAAAAAATCATAAGTACAGCTTACTTTAACAACTAGTGTACCATTACTGGAGCTGGATTACTACTTAGTGTAGAGAAGATTCCTTTTTCAATATAGGTTGAACTAGATGACCCCATCACACATTCCAATGCAGAGAGTCTGTGATTCCATTTCCATTGCAACTACCCAAGTGAGAACTTTATAACCTCTTTCCTAAGGCATTATATATACCAAAGTAATCCTGTTTCTCCTGTGAGAGATTGGAGTTGAAAGGGAAACAATTTTCACTGATTCCTCATTGCCTACCAAACAAATTATATGTTCCTTTTTCCTGGCATTTAAGGTTTTCCACTAACTAGTCCTTCCTTTGTAACAGATTATGGCAGACATTTGTAAAAAAGCATAGACACAGAGCTACTATAGTATATATTGAATATACAAATAGAAGAACTTCATTTAGGGATCACTCTATGTGAAAACAGAGGTAGTAATCACTACATATATCTGAAGGGTGAAAGAAGGTCCCCACCCTTGCATTTCTTTTCAATTAATAGATATAGCTCCAAAATTCCTATTAAAATTCATGACTAGCTTGGAGGTATGGCACATGGCTCCATCATTATCTGTGATCACATTAACATTAATTCCTTCATCAGTCCTCTAACTGAGAAGAGAGTACCCAAAGGAAGAAACAAAAGAAAACAGGTTTTAATAAGGATGGAGAAAAGTGAAATAACAAACCAAGGTAGACTTGTTCAGGGTCATTTAAGGGCACTGAATGCTTGGGAAAATGAAGACATATAAATAGACAGAGGAACCCATTTGGGAAAGATTAAGAGAATATTTATAATTCACAATTTTCATTAAGATTACTGGCTCTGGCTTTCTATATAGCTTTTAAATTAAGGTAGCTCTATATAATAAAAAGAACTCTAGACTGGAAATCAGTAACTCTGGTCTAGTCTCTGTTTTGCTATCAAATAACTATATGATCTTGATTGGGTAAGAGAGGAATTGATTACAGAAATGGGGAAATGATAATCTGAATTCACTGTGCCCTCATGACATTACATCTAGAATAGTAATCACAATTCTGGGAGAAATAATTTAAGGAAGACATTGATAAACTCAAGTGTGTTCAGAGGAAGGAAACCTGCTGGCAAATGGCCTTCATTCTATAACATATAATGATCTGTGAATGGAAACTGGAATATTTAACCTGAAAAAGAAAAGTGTAAAGAAGATTATGATAGCTGTCTTCAAGTAAAAGAAGAGTTGTTTTCTGGAGGAGGGATAAAACTTCTTTTGCTTGATCCCAAAGGGAAGAATCAAGATGGTTAGAAGTTAAAAAGAAACAAATTTAGCCTTGATATCAGGGGAAAAAAACAATCTGCCAACAGTGCTTTGGGAAGTGGTCAAAGGAGATGGTAATTTTCTTTTCTTTGGAGATCTTCAATAGGAAGTTGGATGATCATTTTGGGGGAATATTGTAATTTCATTTCATATATGGGTCAGGCTACATGTCCACTAAGGTCCTTCTCAGATCTTCAGTTCTGTGATTTTGTCATCAATTGCCATCAATGAAACACTTTAATTGGTCTTGAGGATCCTTTTTAGCCCTAACATTCTTTGATAATCAAAACCTCCTCTGAAAATAAGCACCTAACAAGACAAGGAAGAAGGTTTACTGATATTTTTATCAATGCTCTGGCTAAAATTTTCTGATTATTCTCCTTGGTTTCACTATGTTTCCAGGAGGGAAAGTGTATCACCACTCTTTTCTTCTTGCCAATGTTATGCTTAGTGGTGTAGGAGTAAAAGTGACAGTTGATACTTAATTCATCCCAAACATCATGAACTGCTTTGCTTAGTATAATAGGTGAGGATCAATCACTGGAGCAAGGGACAGGAATAATTTTAAGACAAATCACATGGTATGGGGAACACTATTCTTTTTGATTTGTGTTTGTCTCTTTGCTTTCCTTGGTTTTTGTGAGGAAATGGAGTTAAGTGACTTGACCATGGTCACACAACTAGTAAGAATCAAGTATCTGCAGCTGAATTTGAACGCAGGTCCTCCTGACTCAGGGCTGGTACTCTATCTGCTATGCCACCTAGCTTTCCCTTGATTTGTGTTTTAAACTAAAACTGATTCACCTGTATAGTCTGTTTATTTTTTTTAATGGTACTATAAGTCAGGTTAATGCTTTTGGGATTTTTGTTCATTCATAACCACTCTGGAAGGCAAGTAATATTATCTCCATTTTACACATGACAAAATTGAGACAGAAATTAGGTGAATTGCCCAAGGTCACCAAGTTTGTAAGTATCTGAGACGGGATTTGAACTCAGATCTTTAGGAAATTAAAGTTAAGTGCTCTATCTCCTAATACCATCCTCAGTAAAAATAACTTCAACTTATTTTCATCAGTATTTGACATACCACCATTTTTTGTTTTTGAGGCTGGTTAAGGTTAAAGATTATTCAGGTTAATGAAATTCAGGTACTATACTATATAGTACTACTGTTAAGTAATTTAGTATGCCTTCTCTCCAAGAATTTGCCATTAAATTGGCTCCTTCAGGGCTTATGAGAGGACTAATAATTAAAAGAACTGCTTTTAATGTAATTCCACTAGGATCTCATCCCTGATATTTACCACTAGTGTGATTATTAACTTACATTCTCTGTACTTCACTTGGACTTGATGATTTCCGAACTCCTTTTGAGCTCCAAATCTATGATATTATGATCCAATGAATCAATAACTATTAAGTATCCGCACAATCAGCAGAAAGTAGGAAAATATCTTTTCATAATATATGTAAATTATACCAAGCATATCTATTTAAGGGCCACCAAAGTTCTGTTTGTAAATTTAATAATACAGAGTGCATTCTTTCAAGAAAGGAACTACTACATATGTCACAATATGCATGATGTACGATTTCATCAGGTTGAGAATCTCCTGATATTGAAAATTCCCTTCAATAATGCAGATTGAAGTCTATCTAGATATGAAGTTAAGTAAGCTGCTGAGGTTAAATAGCTACTATGAGACACTGAATATAACTCCAAGCCAAAGGTTCTCTCTATTATGTAATACTACCCCTCCTTTAGAAATTGAATTGAAATTCTATTGAAAATGAATCATTGGGAGCAGCTAGGTGGAGCAGTGGATAGAGCACCAGCCCTGGAGTCAGGAGGACCTGAGTTCAAATCTGACCTCAGAAACTTAATAATTGTCCAACTGTGGAACCTGGGGCAAGTCACTTATCCTCATTGCCTTAATTAAATAAAATTTAAAAAAAGAAAATGAATCATAATACACCCATAACAATAAAGAAGTTCTTAGGGGTGGCTAGGTGGCATAGTGGATAAAGCACCGGCCTTGGAGTCAGGAGTACTTGGGTTCAAATCCAGTCTCAGACACTTAAAAATTACCTAGCTGTGTGGCCTTGGGCAAGCCACTTAACCCCGTTTGCCTTGAAAAAAAAAGAAGTTCTTGTAACATGAACTAAAATGACATCATTTATTCAAATGAAATTAAAGCCTCACAAAAAAATTGATGGCAGGACATGTTAGAATACTATAGGAATTGTGACAGTTGTCATAAATATCTGTGATAATTTGAATCTGGTTATACCTATAAATTTTAGAAATTTGGATTAAGAAAGGGATTAGATTAAGAAATATAGTTTAGGAGTTCCAGTCAAGATGGCGGAGAGAAGCCAGGCACAATTTTAGGCTCTACTGGCTTTCCTTCAGAACTGACCATAATCTAACCTCTTAACAGATTTTGAAGTGACAGAACCCATAAATTTAGAAATTTATCTTACCTTTCAAGTAAGGGAAAGGCAGCAAGAGGGAATGGGGGTACTGATAGAAGGGAGGGAAGGAAGAAAGAGAAAAGGGAAAGGGGAAAGAAAAAGGAGGGTGGTGGATAGAAGTGGGGAAACATTGAGGGAGGTGGAATTCAGAAGCAAAACATAGAAGAGGAGGAATAAGGTGAAAGGAGGGGAAAAATACAAAGAGGAGATATCAGGGAGGGCAATAGATAATAATGTGAATGTCAATGAAATGAACTCTCCTTTAAAATTGAAGTAGATAGTAAAGTGGATTAAAAAACCCAAATCCTACAATATGTTGCTTACGTGAAAAACATTTGAGACATAAAGATAGACACAAATCAAGGTAAAATACTGAAACAGAATATATTATGCTTCAACTGGAGTGAAAAAAGCATGGGTAGAAAACTTTATTTCTTACAAAGCAGCTGCAAAAATAGATCTCATTAAAAGTGATAATGGAGAAAATTACATCCTCCTAAAAGATACTATAATGAAGTAATTTCAATACTAAATGGCAGATCCAAATTAGCAGGATTAAAGGAGAAGCTAAATGAGTTACAGGAAGACACAGACAACAAAAACTCTACTGGTAGGGGACCTCAACTTCCCTCTCTCAGAATTAGACAAATCCAATCATAAAGTGAATAAGAAAGAAGCTAAGGAGGTGAACAGAATGGTAGAAAACTTAGATATGATAGACTTCTAGAGAAATTAAATGGAGATAGAAGGGAATATACCTTTTTTTCTTGGGTATATGGCATACACAAAAATTGATCAAACATTAGAGCATTAAAACATCATAATGAAATGCAGAAAGGCAGAAATATTGAATGAATCCTTTTAGATCATGATGCAATAAAAATCACAATAAAAGACTATTCAGAGATATAGCTAAAACCAGTTGGAAACTAAATAACTCAATTTCAAAGAATGATTGGATCAAACAACACATCAAAAAAGGGATTGATGATTTTATCCCAGACAATGAAAATAACGAGACAACATACCAAAATTTATGGGTTACAGCCAAAGCAGGGGTAATACTATATCTCTAAATGTTTACATGAATAAGGGGAGGCTAGGTGGTGTAGTGGATAAAGCACTGGCCCTGGAGTCAGGAGTACCTGGGTTCAAATCCAGTCTCAGACACTTAATAATCACCTAGTTGTGTGGCCTTGGGCAAGCCACTTAACCCCATTTGCCTTGCAAAAAAAAAATGTTTACATGAATAAAATAGAGAAAGAGATCAATGAACTGAGTGTACAACTAAAAAAGTTAGAGAAAGAGTATATTAAAAATACCCAACTAAATATCAAATTAGAAATTCTAAAAACTAAAGATGAAATCAAAAGCAAGAAAACTATTAACTTGTTGATTTTATGAAAAAACAATAAAATAGATCAACCTGTGGTTAACTTTATTTAAAAAGAAGAAGAAAATCAAATTACTAGTAACAAAAATGGAAAAGGTGAATTCACCACCAATGAGGAGGAAATTAACGCAATAATTCAGAACTATTTTGCCCAATTAGTTGTCAATAAATTTGATAATCTAAGTGAAATGAATGAATATTTACAAAAATAAACTGCCCAGGTTAAAAAAAAGAAAATTCTCAGAAATACTAGTCAGAAAAATTATTTCCCAGTTTACTACATTTCTTTTGATCTTGGTTACAGTGGTTTTGTCTGTGAAAAAGCTTTTTAATTTAATGTAATCAAAATTTGTCATCCAACCTTTCTGGAGAGCAATTTGGAATTATGAGCAAAAGGCAACAAAAATGTGCATATACTTTGATCCAGCAATACCACTATTGGATCTATACCCTAAAGAAATTATGAAAAAGGTTAAAAACATCATTTGTACAGAAATATTCATAGAAGCTCTGTTTGTGGTGGCAAAGAATTGGAAACTGAGTGAATGTCCATCAATTGGGGAATGGCTTAATAAACTGTGGTATATGTCTGTAATGGAACTATTAGAAACCAGAAGGGATGGGAATTCAGGGAGGCCTGGAAGGATTTGCATGAACTGATGCTGAGTGAGATGAGCAGAACCAGAAGAACATGGTACACCCTAACAGCATCATAGGAGTGATGATCAACCCTAATAGACTTGCTCATACCAACAGGGCAACAATCAGGCACAATTCCTGGGTATCTTCAACGAAGAATGCCATCTGTATCCTGAGAACGAATTGTGGAGTTTGAACAAAGACCAAAGACCATTACCTTTAATTTAATTTAATTTTTTAAAGAAATATTTTATTTATTTTGAGTTTTACAAATTTTCCCCCATTCTTGCTTCCCTCCCCCCACCCCCCACAGAAGGCATTCTGTTAGTGTTTACATTAGTTCCATGTTATACATTGATCTCAGTTGAATGGGATGACAGAGAAATCATATACTTAAGGAAAAATCTATAGTATGAGATAGTAAAATTACATTATAATATAATGCTTTTTTTCTAATTTGATAGTCTTTGGTCTTTGTTCAAAGTCCATAATTCTTTCTCTGGATACAAATGGTATTCTCCATTGCAGATAACTCAAAATTGTCCCTGGTTGCTGCACTGAAGGGATGAGCAAGTCCCTCAGGGTTGATCATCACCCCCATGTTACTGTTAGGGTGTACAATGTTTTTCTGGTTCTTCTCATCTCGTTCATTAGTTCATGCAAATCCATCCAGGTTTCCCTGAATTCCTATCCCTCCTGGTTTCTAATAGAACAATAGTGCTCCATGACCTACATATACCACAGTTTGTTAAGCCATTCCCCAATTGAAGGACATTCACTTAAGTTCCAGTTTTTGGCCACCACAAACAGGGCTGCTATAAATATTTTTGCGCAAATGATGTTTTAACCTTTTTTTTAAATCATCTCTTCAGGGTATAGACCCTGTAGTGGTATTGCTGGGTCAAAGGGTATGCACATTTTTGTTGCCTTTTGGGCATAATGCCAAATTGCTTTCCAGAAAGACTGGATGAGTTCACAGCTCTACCAACAATGTATTAGTGTCCCAGGTTTCCTGCATCCCTTCCAACATTGATCATTGTCCTTTCTGGTCATATTGGCCAGTCTGAGAGATGTGAAGTGGTATCTCAGAGATGCTTTAATTTGCATTTCTCTAAGAAGTAATGATTTGGAGCAATTTTTCATATGACTATGGATTGCTTTGGTTTCCTCAGCTGTAAATTGCCTTTGCATATCCTTTGACCATTTGCCAACTGGGGAATGGCTTGTTTTTTTTGAAAATTTGACTCAGTTCTCTGTGTATTTTAGAAATGAGTCCTTTGTCAGAAATACTAATTGCAAAAATTGTTTCCCAATTTACTACATTTCTTTTGATCTTGGTTACAGTGGTTTTGTCTGTGCAAAAGATTTTTAATTTAATGTAGTCAAAATTATCTAGTTTGTTTTGAATGATGTTCTCTTTCTCTTCCTTGGTCATAAACTGTTTCCCTTTCCATAGAGTGACAGGTAAACTACTCCTTGATCTTCTAGTTTGCTTATAATATTGTTTTTTATGTCTAAATCCTATACCCATTTGGATCTTATCTTGGTATAGGGTGTGAGGTGTTGGTCTAATCTAAGTTTCTTCCATACTGACTTCCAATTTTCCCAACAGTTTTTATCAAAGAGAGAGTTTTTAATCCCAATAGTTAGACTCTTTGAGTTCATCAAACAGTGGATTACTATAATTGTTTCCTGCACCTAGTCTATACTACTGATCCATGACTATTTCTTAGCCAATACCAGACAGTTTTGAGGACCAATGCTTTATAATATAATTTTAGATCTGATTACCTTTAATTTTTTTAATGTTATCTTATTATGTAATTCTGCTATATCTCATACTTTATGTTTCTTTCTTAAGGATATGCTTTCTCTTTCATCACATTCAACTTAGATCAATGAATACCACAGAAACAGTGTGGAGACTAACTAACTGCCTTCTATGGGGGGGGAGGGAGGCAAGGTTGGGGGGAAAATTCTAAAATTCAAAATAGATAAAATCTTTCTAAAAAAAAAAGAAGAGAAAATTAAATACTTAAATAAACCCATCTCCAAAAAAGAAAATGAACAAGCTGTAAGAAAATATCTCCAGGGTTGGCTGCATTCACAAGTGAAACATTCAAGGAACAATTAATTCCAATTCTATATAAACTATTTGACAAAATAGGTAAAGAAGGAGATCTACCAAATTCCTTCAAGGCATCAATATGGTGCTGATACCTAAAGCAGCTCATACCTAAAGCTGATACCTAAATGAAGGTTCAATGTTAGGAAAAATGACCAGTTATAATTGACCACAACAATATTAAACATAAAAAATCATATGATTATGACAAAAAAGCTTTTGACAAAATACAGTTCACATTCCGATTAAAAACACTAAAGAGGGGCAGCTAGGTGATGCAGTGGATGGAGTACCAGCACTGAATTCAGAAGGACCTGAGTACAAATTTGGCCTCAGATACATAATAATTACCTTGCTTTGTGACCTTGAGCAAGTCACTTAACCCCACTACCTTGCAAAAAAAACCACTAGAGAGCATAGGAATAAAAAGAATGTTCCTTAAAATAATGAAATGTCTATCTAAAACCATCAATAAGGGGAATAAGCTAGAATCATTCCCAGTAAGATCAGGGGTGAAACAAGGATACCCATTCTTACCACTATTATTCTTTTTCTAATTTTTAATTTTATTTAATTTTATTTTTATTGCTGTCTTTCTTTTTTCCAAATACATGTTTTAAAAGTTGTTTTTTTAACATTCATCCATATGCTTATGCATGTTTCTAAGGTATAAAATTACCTTCCATCCCCCCTTCCCAACCCCCTCCCTCAGCGGCCAACAGCCAGGTTAATATTGTTTTTACACATTTGGATTAAGCATGCTTATAGGTTATAAGAAATTAAGATTAAGGGAAAGAAATACATAAGAAATATATATTTTTAAAAAGTGAATGCAGTGTTCCTCATATTCTGAAGGATTTTTTTGGTCTTGTT
Organism: Macrotis lagotis; assembly: GCF_037893015.1. Taxonomy (NCBI): domain Eukaryota; kingdom Metazoa; phylum Chordata; class Mammalia; order Peramelemorphia; family Peramelidae; genus Macrotis; species Macrotis lagotis. Next base: position 241,558,500 of record NC_133661.1, on the reverse strand, counting down.
TTTCTTCATCTGCATAGGGACAGCATTGTCCATAGCTGGTGTTCTGAACTATTGAGAGCAGCTGCATCCATCAGAGCTGATCATCTCATAATGTTGTTGTAAATATGTATATTGATCTCTTGTTTCTTCATCTCTATTATTCAATATCCTTATTAGAAATGCTAGCTTTAGCAATAAGAGGAAAAAAAGAAATTAGAATTGGTAATGAAAAAACAAAACTCTCACTCTTTACAGATGATATACTGGAATATCTAGAGAACCCTAAAAAATCATCTAAAAACAACTGAAAACAATCAGTAACTAGCAAAGTCATAGGATATAAAAATACTCAAAAATCCTCAGCATTTCTATATATTACTAAAAATAAACAGAAAGAGAAATCCCATTTAAAAAACTTCAGAGAGCAGTTAGGTGGTGCAGTGGATAGAGCACCATCCCTGGAATCAGGAATACCTGAGTTCAAATCTGGCTTCAGACACTTAATAATTGCCTAGCTGTGTGATCTTGGGCAAGTAAAACAAACTAAAACAAAAAAACAAAAAATGAAAGACAGATGTTAGGCAGCCAGGTGGCACAGTAGATAGAGCACCAATCCTGGAGTCAGGAGTACCTGGGTTCAAATCCAGTCTCAGACATTTAATAATTACCTAGCTATTTGACCTTGGGCAAGTCACTTAACCCCATTGCTGTAAATAAATTTTAAAAAAATCAAACTTCAGAAAACATAAAATACTTGGGAGTCTACCTGCCAAGCTAGACTCAGAAACTTGATGAAAGTAGCTATAAAACACTTTTCATACAAATAAAATCAGATCTAAATAACTGAGCAAATGTCAATTGCCCATGGGTAGGTTGAGCTAATATAATAACAATGACAATTCTACTTAAATTATTTATTTATTGTCATACCAATCAAACTTCCAATAAATTACTTTAGTGAGCTAGAAAATATAATAACTAAATTCATATGAAGAACTGGTCAAGAATATCAAGGGAATTAATGAAAAAAAATTGCAAAGGAAGGCAACCTAGCCATACCAGATCTAAAATAATATTATAAAGCATTAGTCATCAAAACTGTTTACTGCCATCTAAGAAATAGAGTGGTGGATCAGTGGGCAAATATTATGGGCAAAAGAGAAAGCGGTGAATGATTATAGTAATCTTCTCTTTGATAAATCCAAAGATTCTTATACCAAGATAAGGCTGAAATAGGTGCAGGATTTAGACATAAAGGGTACTATTATTATAAGCCTATTAGGAGAACAAGGAATAGTTTACCTGTCAGATCTATGAAAAGGAGATTGGTTTATGACAAAAGAGATAGAGAATATTACAAAAAAACAAACAGAATAATTTTGACTACATTAAATTAAAAAGTTTTTAACAAACCTAACCACTGCAACTAAAATGCATAAGAATTTAGTAAGTTGAGAAGCAATTTTTATAACTAGTATTTCTGACAAAGGACTTGTATTTAAAATAGATAGAGAACTGAGTCAAAATTATAAAAATGAAGTCATTCCTCAATAGATAAATGGTCAAAGGATATGGAAAGACAACTCTCTAATGAAGAAATCAAAGCTATCTATAGTCATATGAAAAATTGCGCATTTTTGGTTAGATAAATGCAAATTAAAACACTTCCAAGGTGCCAGATTGGTCAATATGACTAGAAAGGAAAATGATCAATGTTGTTAAGGGATATGGCAAAACTGGGATACTAATGCACTGTTGGTGGAGTTGTGAACTGATCCAGTCTTTCTGAAGAGCAATTTGGAATTATGCACAAAGGCCAATAAAAATGTGTATTTCCTTTGATCCAGCAATACCACCATTGTGTCTATATCCTGAAGAGATCATGAAAACGGATAAAAATCCCACATGTACAAAAATATTCATAGCAGTCCTTTTTGTAGTGTCAAAGAATTAGAAATTAAGGGGATACCCATCAATTGCGGAATGACTGAATAAATTGTGGCGTGTGTGTGTGTGTGTGTGTGTGTGTGTGTGTATGTGTGTGTGATGGAACACTATTGCTCTATAAGAAATCATGAGGGACATGTTTCAGAAAAGCCTGGAAAGATTTCCATGAATTGATGCTGAGTGAAATGAGCAGACCAGAACATTAAACACAGTAATAACAATATGGGGTGATGATCAATATAATGGACTCGTTCATTTCAGCAGTACAATAACCAAAGACAATTTTAAAAGACTTATGATGCAATATATCATTCATTTCAAGAAAAGGAACTGTGGAGTTTAAATGAAGACCAAAACTTAATATCTCCTATTTTTATGTATTATGTCGTTTTTTCTTTTAATGTTTTCTTTCATCCATTCAGAACTGATTCTTCTCTCAAACAAGATCAATATGAATATGTTTAGTATGGTTATAAATGTAGAAACATTGCTTTCTGTCAGGGGGAGGGAGAGGGAAGGGAGGGAGGAAGAAAAATGTAAAACTTAAAACCTTACAAAAACAAAATGAATGGTAAAACCTGCCATTGCATGTAAATGGAAAAATAAATTAATGATTTTTTAAAAAAAGAAATGTAACTTAGGTTAAGAATATAAGTCACATGAGAATATGTGAAGACATGAATGATCTTTGCTCTTTAAAGAGGTACTCCCTCCACTGCTGCATTTTTTACCCTTACCCCATATATTCCTATCCTAGGTTGTTTACTTTTTAAAAAATGTTTTACTAATATCTTCTGTTTCTTAAATAATCATAATTATCCTAAGTATCTCTTACCTATCTCTCACAGAGAACCATCCCATTTTTAAAAAGGAAAAAAAATTCAGCACAACACTAAAAGAACTTGAAAACATTATAAAAATAATATATATATTATTTTTACAGTGTTTTTGTGTGTGTACACACACACACACACACAGACACACAGACACACACACTCACCTATCTGAGTCTAATGGTAGCCATCTCTAGGGTAGGGTAGGGTAAGGGAAGGGAAGAAAATAAAGGGAAAGAATGAAATCTGCATGATAAGTTTATTATATATTTAAAAGTAATAGGAAGTGTATACATAATAAGATTTGCAATTTCATATATGCAATCATATATATATATATATATATATATATATATATATATATGGTTCTCTGAATCAATTCATATAGAGCTTTCTAAGGTTGTCTTTATTTAGATGAATCATTTCTAACAACAATTAGTATCTATTTATTCACATTTCCTTCATTTCTGTTGTCTGGGTTGTTCAAAGAAGCAAACAATCCCTTTTCTTTCTAAGAATGATTGAAATACTACATTATTATCATATAAACACTACTTTTCATTTATGGTTAATGCCAGAGTTGCAGGATAGGTCGTCTTGGGCTTCATCCTAGCCCATCACTCTTCACAACACATTTTTACATTCCCTACAATATTTTCTGGTGGATGCATATTAGTCTTTTGTTATTAGAAGTTCTTTTCTCCAGATCATTTGCAGATTACTTGTTTCTAAATTGAATCATTCAATTTAACCACTATTAGTCTTGGATTTCTAAGTCTTGTGGTTTTCTTTCTGGAGGCAACCTATGAATTCTTTTGGTTGGTATCTCATTTTCTGTGCTCAGAGGCTCTGGGCAGTTCTCATGTATTATTTCATAAATTTTTGTGCTCAGGTTTTTCATCTTCTCATTTCTTCTAGGAAAACCAATAATCCTTAGGTTGCTCTACACATTCTTTGAGATAGGTATATTTGTTTGGATAGTTAACAAATTTAATTTTGGGATTTTGGCCTTTCTTTCTTTTAGATTTCCCTTTACTTTTTGCAATTTGAATTATACATCTATTGTTATTTATTTTATTTTTTTGGTGAGATTTGCCATCCCAGATACTGGTTTTCCTATTCTACCCATTATTTTGATCTATATATCATGATTTCTGATCTTACAATTCTTATTTTTCTTTTGAACTACTAAGGAACAGCATACTCTGTCTCATCAAGTGGTGGATTGTTTTCTCTTTTCTTTTTTTTATTCATACATTATCCTCATTATTTACTAGATCAGGAAACCATGTTTCCTTCTTTGAACAATATTCTATGAGTTGATTTATATATTTATGGCCATAATCCTTGAGGTTTTGCCTTTCTGAGATCTCTGGCAACTTCAGTCTCCCCCCACCCCCCATGTTCCTCACCTTCCAAATCCTTACTCTCCACTGATGGTTTCCTTGAGGGGTGAATCTCGAAACATTTTGGTCTCCTTCCCTTCCCAACAATTCATAATTCATCGCCCTATGTCTGTGTCCCAAGCAACCTTTAAGAGAACAGAACTGGCCCCAGCAGGATGCTAAGATCTTTTCCTTGGGCTTAGCAGAGGAAATACATATTTTCCTGTACCTCTGTTTCTCAGTTTTCCAATTGGGCATTTGGAAGTTCAGAGTGTTGCCACCCTGGTGACTACGGGGTTGATTTCTGTAATTTGGGTCTCCAAGCTTAGGGTGGGAGAGGGAGTGGTGGTATTAATCTCTACTTCAAACCCAGACTCATGCCCTGACCTTTCCTCTGTAGAGATTTTCTTTGTAGCACAGACTGCTGCCCACTGTGGCACTGGCTGCCTGTTGTAGCCCCACCCTTCTTACCCATGGAGCATTATCATGGCACTAGCTGTCTGCTGTGGCGTGAACAAACTTACACAGCCTGGAGCCAGGATTTCTATGATCTTGGAGGGAGGGAGTAGAACCAGAGTGTGTGGACAGGTTTTGCTATGAGCCAATTTGTCAAATTCTTGAGGTTTGTTTTTTTGTTGTTATTGCTGTTTTGTTTTTTTGCAAGCTCAACAAATTTAGTCTCACTTCTGGTTCACTAAAGGTACCTGGGAGCAGGGGGAGAACAGAGTGAGCTCAGGATACTTGTTAGTTCATGAGTTTTTTATTTGCGTTTTTTTAACCTTATTTTGAAATTTGGGTGTTCTAGACTATGAAGACAGCTGAAGTTGTTTTACCTTTGAAACATGATTTCTGTTTTGGAAATATTTGAAAGGTCTTGGAGAAGACAAAAAATATCTAATCTTTGATCTTATCACATAAGTCAAGAAGTCTTCTGCCATTTTCATGCATTTCTTACTACAAATCATTCACAGATCCAAAAGATTCATGGGAGGTCAGTCTCTGATTCATTTACTATCTTGAAGATATCAAACATCTAACACCTTCATACAAATGTGTTCTGGCAACCTACTTTTCTGGTCATAAATGTTCTTGATGTTATTTTTCATTCCAATTTTTATATTGCAGGTCACCATTAGCAGCTAGGTAATACAGTAGATAGAATACTGAAGCTGGAAGAACTGTGTTCAATTCCTACCTCAAACACTAAAAGTGTAATGTTGAATGTTACTTAACTTCTGTCTGCCTCAGTTTCCTCAATTGTAAAATAGGGATAATGATAGCACCTATTTCCCAGGATTGTCAGAAGGATCAAATGTGATATTTGCAAAAATGCCTGACATGATGGGCATTTAATAAATTATCTTCCCTGACAATGGAAATAGGATGCATCACTTTTCCCCACATAGGCTTCATTTCATCATTGTTTGAATCCACAAAAAAGTTCTAGTTATTTCATTTTTTTAGTACCTTGAATCAGTCAGTTAATAAGCATTTATTTCTTGAAATATTCTTGTAGTTCTTGAGGACAAGCCATAATTTGCCCCCCCAACCCAAATTTCTACTTTCATTTATTATAGTATTATCCTCTTCTTCTAGGTTTACTTTTGGGGTTTCTCTTAAGCCTAAGTGATGCTTTATTGTTTTTGGAATTTTCTTCTGTTTCTTCACATCTGCAGTTTTTAGATTAGAATCATTTTCTAATCCTTCCTTGACCATGAATGAGGTGAGAAATTCTTGCCTAATTCTATCCCCAGGGCAGTTCAGAGGTCAGATACTCTTCTTCACTAGTGTCTGGCTTCTTCCTCTGTCTTCTGAAGGATCACAACTCATATAAGCCTCAGTCCCATGTCTTTCTTCTTTTTTCCACAATCACCATCCAAGATTTCATTCTTTCTCCCATACCGCCCTAACAACTTCAGATCATATATCACAGATATATGCAGAGCTTCCCAGTATGGGCTCCTTGGGGAAACAATGAGATCTGGTGGACACTGTCCTCTGCTCTATTAAAAGCACTATTTTCAGATATTCAGAAGGGCATTCATGCACTGCCTTGCCTCTTCTCCCTAAACAGTCATTTTTTTTTAGGTTTTTGCAAGGCAAATGGGGTTAAGTGGCTTACCCAAGGCCACACAGCTAGGTAATTATTAAGTGTCTGAGACTGGATTTGAACCCAGGTACTCCTGACTCCAAGGCCAGTGCTTTATCCACTACGCCACCTAGCCGCCCCTAAACATTCATTTTGAGACCAACCTTAACCCCCATTACAGTACTAATTGGAACACCCTGAGATTCAACTGACTTCAGAATCTTATCCTTTTAGTATAATAGCATTTCTCCACGGAGTGAGCCTCTTCAAGATAGCAATGCAAGATAATGCTGCAGGAAAGAACTATAAAGAAAACTCCCATTCAAAGTAACCTCAGACAAAATAAAATACCTGGGAGTCTACCTGCCAAAGCAGACTCAAAAACTTTTTGAAAACAATTACAAAACTCTTCTCACACAAATAAAATCAGATTTAAATACCTGGGCAAACATCAGCTGTTCATGGATAGGTTGAGCTAATATAATAAAAATGACAATTCTACCAAAACTAAACTATTTGTTTAGTGCCCTACCAATCAAAATTCCAAAAAAATTACTTTAATGAGTTGGAAAAAGTTGTAAGTAAATTTATATGGAGAAATAAAAAGTCAAGAATTCCTAGGAATTCAATGAAAAAAAGTGTAAAAGAAGGTAGCTTAGGCTTACCAGATCTAAAATTTATTATATATATTATATTATATTATGTTATATTTTGTTATATTGTTATATTATATTATATTATTATTTTATTTTATTTTATATTATAAAGCATCCTGAAAACTGTCTGGTATTGGATAAGAAATAGTCATGGATCAGTAGTATAGACTAGGTGCAGGAAATGATTATAGTAATCCACTGTTTGATAAACTCAAAGAGTCCACCTATTGGGATTAAAAACTCTCTCTTCAATAAAATCTGTTGGGAAAATTGGAAGTTAGTATAAAAGAAACTTAGATTAGATCAATACCTCATACCCTATACCAAGATATGGTCCAAATGGATACAGGATTTAGACATAAAAAAAACAATATTATAAGCAAACTAGAAGATCAAGGAGTAGTTTACCTGTCAGTCTATGGAAAGGGAAACAGTTTATGACCAAGGAAGAGCAAGGGAACACCATTCAAAATAAACTAGATAATTTTGACTACATTAAATTAAAAAGCTTTTGCACAGACAAAACCACTGTAACCAAGATCAAAAGAAATGTAGTAAATTGGGAAACAATTTTTGCAACTAGTATTTCTGACAAAGGACTCATTTCTAAAATATACAGAGAATTGAGTCAAATTTTCAAAAAAACAAGCCATTCCTCAATTGACAAATGGTCAAAGGATATGCAAAGGCAATTTACAGCTGAGGAAACCAAAGCAATCCATAGTCATATGAAAAATTGCTCCAAATCATTACTTCTTAGAGAAATGCAAATTAAAGCATCTCTGAGATACCACTTCACATCTCTCAGACTGGCCAATATGACCAGAAAGGACAATGATCAATGTTGGAAGGGATGCAGGAAACCTGGGACATTAATAACTTGTTGGTGGAGCTGTGAACTCATCCAACCTTTCTGAAGGGCAATTTGGGATTATGCCCAAAGGGCAACAAAACCACTACTGGGTCTATACCCTGAAGAGATTATGAAAAAGATAAAAACATCTCTTGTACAAAAATATTTATAGCAGCCCTGTTTGTGGTGGCAAAAAAATTGGAAATTAAGTGAATGTCCTTCATTTAGGGAATGGCTTAACAAACTGTGGTATATGGATGTCATGGAACACTATTCTATTAGAAACCAGGAAGGATAGGAATTCAGGGAAGCCTGGAAGGATTTGCATGAACTGATGCTGAGCAAGATGAGCAGAACCAGAAAAACATTGCATACCCTAACTGCAACATGGAAGTGATAATCAACCTTGATGGACTTGCTCATCCCTTCAGTGCAACAATGAGGGACAATTCTGGGCTATCTGCAATGGAGAATACCATCTGTATCCAGAGAAATAATTATGGACTTTGAACAAAGACCAAAGACTATTACCATCAAATTAGGAAAAAAAAGTTATATCATTATGTTATTTTACTATCTCATATTTTATTTTTCTTCCATAAGGATATGATTTCTCTGTCATCACATTCAAATGAGATCAATCAATATATATCATGGAACCAATGTAAACACTAACAGAATGGCTTCTGTGGGTGGAGGAAGGGAAGCAGGAATGGGGGAAAATTTGTAAAACTCAAATAAAATCTTTCTTAAAAAGATAACACTGTAGATGGGGGAATTGAGAGGAGAAAGAAATTCACCTCCTTATCACCTCACAAGAAAAAAGTGAAGAATAATACTGTCCAAAGATAATGCTTATTCTATAATTGGTCTCTGCATATCTAGCTAATACATTTTTTTATCTGTCACTGGGACTTAGCTAGTCTTTCAGTCAGCCAATAGCTAGTTGTTTTTTAATTCCACCAAATTTAATTGAGGAGCCTCCTAAAAAAAGGAAGGAAAAAAAAAACACATTTTTTACAGTCTCTGAAAGGACTTCGCCCAATTTCTCACCCAGTAAAATCTTCAAATAGATCACTCAGAGTATGAGTTTCATAAGGCACTACTTTTTTTTTAGGTTTTTGCAAGGCAAATGGGGTTAAGTGGCTTGCCCGAGGCCACACAGCTAGGTAATTATTAAGTGTCTGAGACTGAATTTGAACCCAGGTACTCCTGACTCCAGGGCAGGTGCTTTATCCACCATACCACCTAGCCACCCCTAAGGCACTACTTTTAACTAAGTGAAAAATGATCTCTTAAAATTCTAAATGTGGTTAAAAAAATCTTATCATCTTATGTATCTTATATATCATTATGTAGCTTTTACTTGCCCTTGACATTCTCTAGTATCAGGTCTCAACTGATCAAGGGTGACATGATCAATACTTTCTTGCATACACAAAGTATCTTTGAATCAGTAGGGTAATCCATTATTAAAAGTGGAATTGTGTATTGTTAATAAGGATTTACTTAGGCCTCAAAGTCAAGTGCTAAAAGTCAATCACATTTTTGCTATTCATATCTTCAAAAGATTTGGAAAAAATATTTTGAAAATCTTAACTGTACCTGTCATGAAAAGTTGCTGATCATCAGTAGTTCTACTAGAGATATCCAAATAGTTATCATGATGGGCATTCCTAGTTGAGTACATTTATTTTGTACTTTGTTCTTTAATTTTCTGGCACTTCGTGGATACCCTGCTTTTTGGGATGTCAAGATATTTCCTAGTTCAGAAGTTGGATCTACAAGGTTTTTAACACTATGACTGAAATCACAGTATCTGGAGCATAAAGATATAGGATAAATATCACTCTTGTGGCACCACTGTGGTAATACTACCAAAGCATTTTTCTTTCCTTTTAAAACATTCAGTGACCATCCTGAGATCTAAATTGAAAAATGCATTAAGTCATCGCTAGACATCAAAATTGCTAAAAAAATCTAACTGGATTTCTTATTATACTTGATAATGAGACAAACCCACAATAGGGTATACAAATATGATTCCTACCATTATCTTCATTTTATTGATATAGAAACTGGAACAGACAGAAGTTATGTGACTTGCCTAGGATCACACAGCTATGAACTATCTGAGACTAAATTTTACATTATCTTCTTAGCTCTGTGTTTTATCCATTATGCCACCTAAATTCATTTCATTGGGAAGAAGCTTAATGGCAAATTAATGGGTTCTTTGAAAATACTAATGAAATTAATAAACCAATTAATAAATCAAATTAAAAAATAGCTAATCTGATTAAAAAGAAGGGAGCAGAAAATCAAATCAGCAAACTAGCAAGGGAAAAATGGAAATCACAACAAAAATTTTAAAAAATTAAAAAAAGGAAAAATTAGAACCTATTATATACAGTTACATGCTAATAGAAGTGAAAACACAGACAAAATAGAGAAATTATTTCAAAACTATAAACTATTCAAAGCATCAGAAGACCAGAAAGAAATTTAAATAGCCCATCCATAGAAAAGAAAATTGATCTAGGTATAAAAGAACTATCAAGAAGAAACATGCTTCATATAACCTTTTATAATGGTTGCCAACAGTAGAATATGTTGTGCAAAAATAAAATGCAAAAGTATCTTTGGAAAACATGAGTAGAATTCTTCACTTGTGGGAAAGTGTGAACTGTAACACATTTTTCCTTCCCTTGGTGCTACTGAGCCTTTGTTTTAAGTCACAAAATTTGAATACCAAGTAATTAGGGGGGAATTACAGTAAGACAGTAAGAGGGAGAAGAGAGAGGAGAGAGAGAGAGAGACAGAGAGACAGAGACACAGAGAGAGAAACAGAGAGCCAGACAGAGAAGAGAAGAGAGATGGAGAGAGAAGAGAGACAGAGACAATGAAAGAAGGAAAAGAATAAGGGAGGAGAGAAGAGAGGAAAAAGATAAACTAAAAAAGGGGTAAAAAGATAACTAAAGCAAGAAGGGAAGAAAAAGGAAAAATGAGAGGGAAAAGAGAAAGAGAGAGAGAGAGAGAGAGAGAGAGAAGACAGGAAGAAGGAAGGAAGGACAGAAAGAAACTAGGAATGAAGAAAGGAACCCTTTGAAAGTTTTGGTTTAAAGATCTTAAATAGATCCTAAAATACATTTCATTTTACAGAATGACTTTCATCTGAAGCACTCCCTTATACTGACTCATTAACCATAACCACAGTCCTCTGAGCTATTTTAGTAATGTGATATCTGGAAAATATGAGAGTCCCATTTCTAAGATGATAAAAATGAGACCCACATTTGTCCAGTCCCATAGTGTACCAAGAATTACTCCTTGTTATACACAAAAACATGCCATTGATATTGGTCTACAGAAAAATAAACAATGAAAGGAAATTTCCAAGTTTAAATTAATTTCATCCTTTATGTCCTATGAATAACATCACATGTCTCAAAAGTTGAAATTTTAGATTTCAAACAAAATACCAAGGGAGTTTTATATTTGAGTCAACCACCTAGATGCAGAACCAATAAGAATGGTTTATAAGTGAAGTTCATGCATTTTGTCTTTTTTCTTCTAATTTTTCCCTCCCCACCATACAAACTTCAAAACAAGAGAATCTATTTACATTTCTGTATATAAAAATAATAATTAACATTCATATAGTGCTTAATATGTGGTATACATTCTGCTAAGCATTTTGCATCATTATCTCAGTCACATTTAATATCCAAAACAACCTGGGGAGGTAAATATTATTATTGCCATTTCACAGATGAGGAAACTGATATAGAAAGATTAACTTACTTGCCCAGAGTCACAAAGTTAGTAAATATCTGAAGATAGGTTTTAATTTAGGTCTTCCTAACTCAAGATCCAATGTTCTATTCACTGCATCACCTAACTGCCATATGAAAATAAATATGTGGGCAATGGAGAATATCATCTGTATCCAGAGAAAGAATTGTGGAGTTTGAACAAAAACCAAAACCTTTAATTTAAACAAAACAAAAATGGTGTCTTACCATGTAATTCTGCTATCTCTGATACTTTACTTTTCTTCCTTAAGGATATGATTTCTCCCTCATCATCACATTCAACTTAGATCAATGTATACCATGGAAACAATGTAAAAACTAACAGACTGCCTTCTGGGGGGGGGGGAAGATTAGGGGAAAATTATAAAATTCAAAATAAATAAAATTTTTCTTTAATAAAAAAAATAAATATGTGGGTGAACATAAGGTATTTTTGTTTATATAAGCATTTGGCTTTATTACCTATATATATTCTAGATACAGTCCCAAGTCTTTTTTTCCAGGAATACTAAACTAGGTGTAAATAGAAGCAACATAAATTTGGAATTTCTCCAAAAATGATGCATATCTTTAAGTACTGTTTTAAAAAATTATTTTTGAGGATGGAGCCAAGATGGCAGAGTGAAAGCAGGAAATTATAGAAGCTCTCCCCCAGATCACTCCAAATGCCTTTAAATTGTGATTCTAGCCAAATTCTAGAGTGGCAGAACTCACATAAAGACTGAGTGAAACAATTTTGTGATGCAGGAGAACTTGGAAGATCAGCTGGAAGGGTCTGTTCCACCAGTTGGAAAGGGCTACAGCACAGTCTGAGTAGCTGATCAGGGAAGCAAACCAGCTCCAATCATCCAGGAATAGCCTGTGAGGTACCTCAATTCCTGGGGGGGCACTTGGGTCCATGGCAGCAGGGCAGTTTTCAGATCTTTCAGCCCAGGGATTGTCAAGGACAGCTTGGAAGGTCAGCAGGAAAATTCTGACACACCACAATGAGTGAAGATCCCAGGCCAGTGCATGCTTCAGCACAGTCCCAGCCCTGGGAACCAGAAGCAAGGCTGTGGAGCAACCCAGTAACTGCTTCCACAGTGCTCAGCCTATGGACAGTAAAGGGGTTAGAGGAGGCTGCAGAGATCCCTTCTCTAAACCTGGGACAGGACTCTGCTGCTTTGCCCAAACATGGATCCTGGTCACAATCTTGGGTCCCATATTTCCATATGGAGCAGGGACCCTCCTCACAGTTCCAGGACAGAGGGGAGTACTTATGGTCATCCACAAGCCAATACACAGACAAGGAGACCATTCAGAGTCATTCATAAGACCTTGAGGGAATTGAGGTCAGGGGGGGAGTGGGGGTCTGAAAACAACTGCAAAAACTCCCAAAAGTATGGGAAAGTGCATCCTCCACTCTGGAAGCAGAGCCCCACCTTAACAAAGAGTTAAAATCAAGTCATAGACTGGGGAAATGAGCAAACATCAGAAGAAAAAGAATCTGACCATAGACAGTTACTTGTCCCAAGGATCAAAATTCACATTTAGAAGACGACAAAGTCAAAGTTTCTATATCCAAGCCTACAAGAAAAATACAGACTATGGAAGAGCTCAAAAAAGATTTTGAAAATCAAATAAAGGTGGTAGAGGAAAAAAATGGGAAGAGAAGAATGATGCAGAAAAATCATGAAAACCAAGTCAGCAGCTTGGTGAAGGAAATACAAAAAATTGCTGAAGAAAATAACAACTGTAAAACAAGTTTAGGTCAAATGGAAAAAGAAGCCCAAAAGATCAATGAGGAGAAGAATGCTTTTAAAAGCAGAATTGGCTAGATGGTAAAGGAGATCTAAAAGTTTTCTGAAGAAAACAATGTTCTCAAATGTACAATGGAGCTAAGGAAAGCTTATGACTTTGTGAGAAATCAAGAAACATTAAAACAAAACCAAAGGAATAAAAAATTAGAAGAAAATGTGAAATATCTAATTGGAAAAACAATTGACCTAGAAAACAGATCCAGGAGAGATAATTAAAAACCATTGAGCTGCCTGAAAGTCGTTACCAGGAAAAGAGCCTAGACTTCATTTTTCAAGTAATAATACAACAAACTTGCCCTAATATCCTAGAAGTAGAGGGTAAAATAGTAATTAAGGGAATCCACTGACCCACATCCTGAAAGAGATCCCAAAATAAAAATTCCCAAGAATATTATGGCCAAATTCCAGGGGGGAAAGATGGATATTCAATGAAATAGGAGAGGGAAAAGATGGATATTCAATGAAATAGGAGACTTCCAAACTTTCCTATTGAAATGACCAGAGATGAACAGAAAATTTGATCTTCAAGGACAGGTCTCAGATAAAGCATAAAGAGGATAGACAGAAAGAGCAAATTATGAGGAATTTAATGATGTGTAACTACATGTATTCCTGCTTGGGAAGATGATACTGATAATTCATATGAACTTTCAGTAAGAAGAAGCATATATAGAGACAAAACACAGGAGGGAGTTGAATAAGAAGGTATAATGTATTATGTATTATAATAGGTTATAATGGCAAGAAAGGAATGTACTGGGAAAAGGGGAAAGGAAAGGTAGAAGGGGCTAAGATATTTCTAGGAAAAGAGTCAAGAAAAAGTTTTTGCAATGGAGTAGAAGGGGGAAGTTGAGGGAGGATGAGGAAACCTTTCTCATCAGAAGTTGCTCACAGAGAAAATAACATATACACTCAATAGAGTATAGAAATCTATCTTATACTGGGGGGTAGAGGAGAAGAAAGGGATGGAAGAAAGGGGATAAGGGGAGGGGACAAGCTGGTGTGAGTGATAGAAGAGAGGAAGAGCATGGGAAAGGTTTGTGAGACACAACACACTTTTGAGGAGGGACAGGGTGAAAGGAGAGAGAATAGAATAAATTGCAGTAGGGAGGAGTAGGATGGAGGGAGATGCAATTAGCAAGAGCAATTGTGTGAGAAAAAAATAATGAAGCAACTTCCCTGATGGACTTATGATAAAGAATGCTATCCATCCCAAAGACAGAGTTGATGGTATCTGAATTCAGACTGAAGTACATTTATTTTTCCTCTCAGTTTATTTTTTTTGAGATTTCTCTATCTTTGAGGGGGAAGGAGTGGTTATGTTTACTTTTACAATAGGTCTATTGTAGTAATATAAAAACATTTTTTTAAAAAATCTTTTTATACTACCTATAAATGTGTGCTTGGATGCCCACAATCATTTTAATAAGGAAAATACCAGCATGAAAAAGAGTTAAACACTTATCATTTTCAAAGCACTTATCAAAGCTCTTTATCTCCTGACATGAATTTTATCAAACTATTCATCAATAACTTACACAAATTTATTGTGTATTCTGTACATCAGGCTTGACTTTTTCAATATATTTCAGATTCTTTAGAATCTTAAAAAGGTCATGATTAAATAGCTATTCTCCCACATTCCCTTTTCCTAATCAGTCCTTAATCATTGCTTTTACTCCATAATTACTGGTGTAGAGTGAAAGGGTAAATGGGATGCTGTGTAATCACTACTCTTACCTCCTTCTGAAAAAAAAAGGGAAATAGAAATGGGGAAAAAGAAGGTAGTGAGAGAGGACAAAAAGGAAATAATGTGAAGGAGTTATCTGTGAAAAGGAAGGAGAAGAAAGAATAACTAGGAAAAGAAATATATGTGATTGTCTGTGTGTATGTGTGTATGTGTGTGTGTGTGTGTGTGTGTGTGTGTGTATGTATGTATACATACACGCAGGTTTTCTTTTCTTTCTCTTGCAAGACAATAGGGTTAAGTGGCTTGCCCAAGATCACACACCTAGGTAATTATTAAGTGTCTGAGACCAGATTTGAACTCAGGTACTCCTGACTCCAGGTCTGGTGCTCTATCCACTGTGCCACCTAGTTGCCCCTACAGGTTTTCATTAATTTAAGAAACCTCTCTATATTTTCTGGCCTGAAATATGCTATATTTTCTTGGTATCTTTTGAATTAATTGCCTGAATTAGTAGAAGTCCTTATTACTTACAAAACACATAAAAGTGAATCAAGGTCCTTTTCTGATGCCTTATTATGGAACAGAAGTGATGTTGGATTTTCAAAAGCTGTACGAGGTACAAGCTTTTGTAGGTTCTACTAATCTAGAAGGTTTCATTTGGAGGTCCAATGTTAGACTAGACAAGAATTACCAAGGAAGCAAGTCTTGAGACTCCTAGAAGCAATGTAGAACTTACCATTTTGCTGCTTCTTCAGCCTCAGAAGTTTACCAGTTTTTGCTAACATCAGAGGAAGGGAGAATCTAATACACAAGTCATTTTTTAAATGCCTGTACATCACATAGGTACTTCTGCCAACAATTATGAACATACACAATCACATCTGTTTAAAGAAAACAGAGATGCTAATTGCCATGCTAGATTTCTCCAATAAAACTCAGTAATTGAAAATGATTTTTGTAAGGAAAACATCATTTCTAGATTTTTCACTCAGTGACACTAGGAAATTATTCTGACATGGTAAAGCTGGAAGAAGTTTTTTCACTTTGTTTATTTTTCCTAACCATCTTAATGATTTCCTTGTGCTTATGCAGGACTCAAGGACATTTTACTACATGTCCTGACTTTCATGATTCATCATATCACCAGTGCATCAGAACAGAAAAAAAATAGCCAACACAGAATAGGGGGCAGATTGAAACCATCATCAAGTAATGGGAGAGGGAGAGTACAGAGAAGTAAACCTTCCAACTGAAAAACTTTTAAGTGCAACCCTTTTAAGACCACTTTAGTGCTATAATTGAGTTTTTAAAGAAGTTCCAAAAAACTGACAGTGTTTTAATACCTAGTACTTTTTAATATTTTTAATTAACAGAAATAAATTTATTTTCCCTCCTTCCTCCAACCCATTAGCAGAAAGCATCAGGGAAGATATGGAAGAGGGAAGGGAAAAAGGAAGAGAAGTGGAAAGAGAAGAGAAAAGGAGGAAGAAGAGAAAGAAAAGGGAAGGAAGGATGGAAAGGAGAAAGGAAGGGGGAAGAGAAGTTCATCAGTAAATATATGCCTTTCCTCACTTGTTATAGAACAATAATACTCCATTACATCCATATACAACAGTTTGTTTATAGTACTGTTCAGTTGTACAGATAGCCAGCCACGTGGAATAAGCAAAAAATATTTTTTTCCCTTTGTATTTGATCTAAACTCTAAGGAAATAGTAGTTCAACATTGTCTTTATATATAGCAGGCCATATTATTTGATAAACATTACAGTGACTTATTTAATTAGACCTCTTTATCCTCAAAACATGGCAACATATCCCTCCTGATTTTCAGTATCTCTTCTCTCTGCCCTAAGGAAATCCTACATGATTATTTCGATTATTGCCTACATAGATGACTGGGCCTGTAATTCTGTTCTCAGCCTAATGATCTTTTAGTATAACCCTGTATGACCAGTCAGCATCAAAGACAGTATAAAGTGACCAAAAACTTTGTCTTTTAGAAGACTTTTACTTTCAGTCTTTTGAGAGACTTTTACTTACAATAATCTAGGAGAAATTTACTGTAAATAATTTAAAACAAACATTTAAATTATGTATATAGAGAGTTTACTGCATGGCAGGCATTTTTAGAGCTAGACCATGTATAAATACAATAAAGTTTGCTAAGGAAATGTGTGATGGACTCTAGATGAACATTATTCAATTCCTTTATTTAATCAATTTTACAAATTTCTCAATGAGTAGACATTCCATTTACTTGTTGCTTGTGATCTCAGTTTAAACATCCATCCTCATTCATTAAGAAGATAGGATCGGGATGGGGCATACAAACTGCAATTTCATTGGTAATAGAGAACTTCTAAATGAGTTCTCCGAGATGAGAAAATTCTCTTAACCAAATAAACTCCTTTGTACTAGAAAAAAACATCTATTTTTATTATACTTTTTGAGTATAAACAACATGACTAGCATCAGAGTCATAGTGTCATATTAAATTACATATGGTCTGCCCCCAACCCTTACTCCTTGATACAAATACTTTCAAAATAGATTTTAACATCAACTAAAGAAAAGTTGAGAAAGAGCTTTATGCTATTGAAACTGTACATTATGATTCAAGTTTTGGGAAATTTCTGTATAATTTCATAGACAGTCTACTATACAATATAACCCATAGTTTAGAAAATCTTTAGAATACCTATATAACTATAATATTAGTTACACTTATATGCAACTTATTTCATTTGCATGCTTATATTATTATTCATTTAGTGAATAATACTTCTATTTTCTTAATTTTCTTTTTGTATTATGTACTTGTATTATGTACTTGCATTCTGAACTTGTATTATAAACTTAAACATCAATAAATATGAACATTTACATATACCAAAAAAATACCAAAGAGCATTATATGAAGTTGTAAATCTATCACATGCAGCCATAATATCATTTTATTATAATTCAGCATATAATTAATTCAGTGGCCCATTTGCACACACACACACACACACACACACACACACACACACACACACACACAGAGCAGTATGTCCAGAATTTTCCTTTTTCCTTTACCCTTTACCTAAACTCAGATACTTTTCTCATCTTTGAAAGGAAAAAATCTTTGTCCAAACATTCTTTATCCATGCTTTCCTCTCTAGTCACAATACCAATCCTTTGTAACTTTTACTTCTAAACTTTTAAAATAAATTTTCCCATTATCTATTTCCCCTTAAGTTCCTTGTAATCTGCTTACTGCATATATTTCCTTCTGAAACTTGTTCAAAATTTACAGATAGTCATCATTCTGAACAACCTAATGACTTTTTTAATCAATTTTCATTTTGTTAAGACTTTCTGTAATATTTGACTTGTTAGCCATTCCCTATTTCAAACTCTTCTTTTAATACACTACGCAATATACCACTCTGCCTCTTATTAATTTGACTTCTTCCCTCTCTCATTGACTTCTTTCCTCTTCCTTACAATTCACTTCTTTTTGAAGAGATCCCCAAGCCTTAGCCCTAGCCTCTCTGGTTCTTACCTTTCTGAACAAAAGTGAAAACTTTTGCATCCTCATGGCTTCAATTATGACTTTAATACCATATTACCTAATCAGCTTTGAAATATCTTGCCACAGTCCATCTTAGGTACTTTCTGGATTGTTCTTTTTAGATAACTTCTTATTAACCTATTCTCAACAAAACCCTCTTCCCTTCCCTAATGACTCTCTTTTCCATATATTTTTATGTGTCTTTTCCACTAAGTTCTCTCATTCATCTAAGTTTGTAATTAGCACCATTTTTGCATATGGGGGGGGTAAAGAAGAGGAAAAGGTCAAACAATGAAAAAAGTTTTATTATATCTTCCTTTAAAGTGCTTATAAGTATGCTCCCCTTTCTAATCTTCCTGTCCTCAGTATAGTTCAGATCCCCATTATTTAATATCTATGTTAAGGTATCTCCTGAGTGCTACAGCAGTTTATAATTATGCATAGTTACAAAGTAAAGTTATACTTTATAGTGAGCACCTAAACCTATTTTATCACTTTCCACATTTGTACCTTAGATAAAATCTCTGAATTATTTTTAAATTTAGTTAATCTTTAGCAATTAAAGGTTAAAATTTCCCTAAGGTTTTTTGGGACCCCCATAACATTCCCTGATCAATTAAGTCCTCAAATAGGCTGTATTATTAATCATGGTTCTTAATTGTTATTGTTATTTAAATATAGATATCACTTGTGAATATATACTGTCTCCACTATCATGAATTTCATGGAACATCTGAACCAATTATCTCTATACCCGAACAGATTCTTCTAATACTTAATTTAACTGTTCCTCTTCCTTCAGGACCCATTGCAGATATCAATTATTATATAAAATCTTCCCTTGTTTCTTTAGAAAAGTTATTCCTTTCTCTGCAGATCTTCCATAACACAATGTTATCTTTTACTTTAAATAACATTCATATTATTTTTACATTTTTAACTACTGTGCTTCAGTCTCCCACCTAGGCTATAAGCTCTCTGGGGGTAATAATTAAGTCATTTTTCCATTTCTCTAACACAATACCATGCATATTGCAGTTGTTTGATAAATACTGAATTGAATACTTACTTTGCTGTTCTCCCATAATCTAGAAATCTGCTGTTCTCTTAAGATGTTTACTTCATGGATTTGGATATAGTACAGATCATATTGTGCTTCCTAAAACATTAATATTAATACTAATCAATGACATTTATATAGTACTTTTAAGATTTAGAAAAACATTTTACATACCTTAATTGTAGTCTGTGAGGTAATTAATATAATCTTTTTTGTAGACAAGAAAACAGATTCACAAAGGTATGCCCATGATCACATGTAAGTATAAATGGCAGGATCTAAATTCAGGTCTAATTAACTCCTAATACAATACTCTGACCACCAAACCATGCTTCCTCTCTTCAAGTGCAACAAATATAGTATATGATATGATATGTTATAAAACTATAATGGTATTAGCATGGATGATAATAGCTATCACTTCTATAGAAATTTAGAGTTTTAAAAGAACTTCTAATATTTCATTTGATCATTCTAAACAATTCTATAAGTCAAGTATTAATATCATAATACCAATTTATAGATGAAGAAACAAAGTTGTCACATACATTAGTTACAGGGGCAAAATTTGAACTCAAGTCTTCCTGCTTTCAGCAGCTGGATGTTACAGGGGATAGAGTACTGGACCTGGAATCAGGAAAACTCATCTTTCTAGGATCAAATCTAGTCTCAGATATTTACTAGCTGTGTGACCTGGACAAGTCACTTAATGCACTTTGCCTCAGTTTCCTCAGGCAAATGATCTGGAGAATGAAATTCCAAACCATTCCAGTATCTTTTCCAAGAAGACTCTAAATAGGATCATGAAGAGTAGGCTATGACTAGAAAATGATTCCTGTCTTTAAGTCTGGTACTGGACACACTAAGTAGTGCAATAGAAAGCTTAATATGGAGTTAAAAAATCCTGAAGTTCAAATCCAGTCTCATATATTTACTCACTGTGCTGCCTTAGGCAATCACAAAACTCTATGTCTCAGGCTACTCATTGTAATTTGAGAATCATAAGAGCTCCTATTTCCCTAAAGTCTTTAGAAGATTAAATAATATTTTGCTAAAATGCTTTGTGAATCTTAAATCTCTAAGGAAATACAACCGTTATTATTATGGTTATTATTATTATTATTATTATTATTATTATTATTATTATACCACCCAGCTGCCTCTAACCCAATTTTAAAAGCCACATTATAGAGCAGCAAATTTTGGCTACAGATTAGTTGCAGAATTATAAGTGGCACTTTTATTTAATTGAGTTACTATATATATCACACACGAACTGTCAATTTTTGAAGAATTATGTTAAAATGCACTTAACAGTAAAGTTATACTGAATAGAACATCACAGGAAAGATATTAGAAGAAATCATACTCAAAAAAAGAAATCACAAAGCTTAAAGGTATAAGGGAGGCTATTCAGTCCAATCTAGACCTCAATAAGAAACCCCTTACCAGCTTAGCCATCAAGTTGCCAACACTTTAGTATATCTAGTGAGGGGAAACTCACCATAACTCAGTGCAACTCATTTTCTTTGGTGCAGTTTTAAGTTTTTAAGAATATTTTCCTTAAATGGACCCTAAATCTGCTTCTTCTACTGATCACTACTACTTCAGGCTCTCTAAGGCCAAATAGAATGTGTCATCATTCTTCCATATGACAGGTCTCTAAATAAACTCTTGTTTACTTACACCTTCTCAGTACCTTAAATTAACTTTTATAGGCCATGGCCTCAGAACCATTCACAAACCAGTGTCTTCCCTTTGAAAACCTCCCAGGTGACCACTGTTCTTTTTAAAATGAACTGAAAATGATCCTAACATAATATTCTAAAAGGTATTCATTCTAAAGAACAAATTGGGATGATCACTTCCTCTATTTTTTTTTTTAAATTAGCCTTTGTAAAGGCAACCTGAGCTCATGTTAACTACTTCTGGCTGCTATGGCACAGACTTACCAGGCCTATCAAATCCACTAAAATGATAAGATTTTTCCTGTGCAAATTGATGACCAGTCATATTTTTCCTTATACTTTTATCATATTTCATCTTATTAGATTCAACCCATTGTTCTAGATCAAGAGTCTTTATATTTTGGTGTTGTGGACCCCATTCTAGCTAAAACCTGGAAATTCCTTCTCAGAATAATGTTTTTAAATACATAGAATTTAATACATAAAATTTAAAAGAAAATCAGTGATATTGAAATGAAGTTATCAATATTTTAAGTTAAAATATTAAATATTAAATAAGTTAAAATATTAAATTAAGAATCCTTGTTCTATACCATAGATAACTTTTTGGTTCCTAATTTTGTTATTAAATATTTCTACCAATTGTTTCATCTGTAAAATTCAATAGTCTTCATAAGATGTGTTAACCCAAAGTCAGTAGGGCTTTCCTGACTATTATAGCATGGTAAACATGATATTTTGTCTTTTTTACATAAGAGAATTGACAAGAATTGATCCACAACTACTGTTTTGTTTTTGAGTACTTAAGCAAAGTATTTCACTCTATTAACTGAGCAGAAATGGAGAAAATTCCATGGATGGTTCATCCAGAGGAATTGTATAAACATCATTTACTTATTGGACAAGGAAAAGATGGTAAAAGAGAGAAACGTCAAAGGCATTTACTGTAACAAATAGCATTAAACATGGCAAAATTCTTGCTCCATTACTATTTTTTATTTACTTTTCAACAATGTTTCCTAGTGTCTTCAGAGGTTCTTAGGAAACAGCACTGAGTTCATGTGATGAGTATGTTTAATCAACAAAAAGCTGATAGCAATTATTCAAAAACCTTTAGATTTAGAAACCAGTGATATCATACTAGTGGTTCATAATTAGAAGAAAGATCAACTCTTGGGGTGGCTAGATGGCGTAGTGGATAAAGCACCGGCCCTGGAGTCAAGAGTACCTGGGTTCAAATCTGCTCTCAGACACTTAATAATTACCTAGCTGTGTGGCCTTGGGCAAGCCACTTAACCCCATTTGCCTTGCGCAAAAAAAAAAAAAACCTAAAAAAAACAAAATAACTCTTATTCATTTCCTAAGGCTACACTTCTCCTTACACTAATAGACAGTGCTAAAAAAGATCTTTCTCTAGCACCAGCCAGTGATAGATATGTGAAATATCTATCCATATGCTTTTATGGGTTTGTCCTTAAAAATCACAGCTAACTCCAATATCTTGATTGTATCATTTCTTAAGAAACTATCTTCTAGAGAAGAAAAAAAAAAAGAAGCTACCTACTTGGCAAAAATCATTCTTTTTGAACTGTTTGCAAAGTATCTGAGAAAGTATTGTAAAGTTAAAATCATTACCAAAATGATTACCATGGAGTTGCAATTATAGGTTTTATTAAGGGCTTCTTAATTCACCATTACACTGTAAGTTCATAGGGCAACATCTATTTCACTTTTGTACTTGTATTCCCAAATTGCATCTGAATTATTAATTAATCAACCAGCATTTGTGCACCTACTAAGTACTAAAGATCCAAAACAAATAGCCCTTGTCCTCAGAGTTACATTCTTTTGTATAAGAAAATATATGTATATATATATATGTACATAAAAATACAAATGAAATAAATACAATGGAAATTTGCAGTGTTAGTTTCTGAAGAGAGGAAGATTCTAGACACCAGGACCTGTCTTGTTGAATTGAAATCTGCAATAATGTATTACATACTTTCAAACATTTCTTTGAATAATCTACATTGATCAATAAATATAGGATCATGAAGAATGATATGCTATAATTTCAGGTGGCAATGACCAGGTCCTGCATTGCTAACATAAATGCCATTTTGATAAATAAAAGTGCATGTCTGAGACAATTGTTTGATATATTTTGTAGATGTCATTTCCAGCAGTGAGCCCCTACATTCCTAATTGATGAGGGCTCTTCATAATTAGCCCAATACAGACACACTCTACTACCAGCTACCCTCTAGTCATCTTCAAGCTATCTCCACTAGTTTTTTGTAACTATAATTATTTTTACCTTACCTCCTTTTCAAGTATCATTCATTTTTTAATTTGTTTTTTTAATTTTCATCCATTTGTACAGATGTCTCCACTAATATTCCACCCTCTCCCCTTTCTAAATAATTGTTTTCATTCTCACTTCTCTGAAGCTTTTGATACAATCTCCCAAACAATCTCTTCTTCATTTACTGCCATGATATTTCTTCCTCTTCTTGGTTCTCTGACCTATCTGATCACTCTCTCATCAACCATCTCCCACCCCCTAACCACAGAAGCTCCCCAATGTTCTATTTTGAGCTCTATTCTGTCTCTCTCTCTCTTTATACTTTCTCAGTCATATTATTTGTTCCCATGGCCCTGACTAGTATCTCTATATAGATCATTTCCAAATATTTTGAGAGCCCAATTTCTACCTATTTCACATTTCTATCTGTATTTCATATAGTAATCTCAGCTTCTTCCTCTCAACCACCTCTACCTGTAAAACCTTCCTATTTATGCTGAAGGTGTCTTCAGCCTTCTTATTCAGGTTAGGAATCTTGACTCTTCCCTCTTCTTCACCTTGTCTTACATACCTCCCATCCCCAGTCATCATATAACCAATTAGTTGTCAAATGTGGTCAGTTCTTTGACATGTCTCATTTCCGCCATCTTCCCTCCATGACCAAGACCTAAACCATGTTTCAGTATTCCATTATCTCTCATTTGGACTAATATAATTTTCTCTTATTTGGCCTCCCTGTTTCCAGTTTCTCCACTTTCAGATTCATCTTTCCACAGTTAACAAATTGATGTTCAGAAATCACAGATCTGTCCAATATTGAAAAATCTTCCCTAGCTCCCTACAGTCTTTGGATTAAAACTATTCAATTCATAGCCTGTCAAATAAATCCCACTCAACTCAATAGCTTTATTCCTTACTATACCCCTTTGGACAGCTTAGGTGGCACAAGAGAAGCCTGGAGTTAGGAAGCCCTGAATTCAAAACTGTCCTTGTACTTACTCTGTGTGATTCTAGGCAAGTGACTTAACATCTGCTTGCCTCAGTTTCCTGTAAATTACTGTAAAATGGAAATAACAACAGCCCCAACCTCCCTGAGCTGTTATGAAGATCAAGTTGGATTATATCTGTAAAGAATGTTAGGACAGTGCCTTTCACTTAGAAGGCATTTAACAAATGTTCATGTCCTTCCTCCTTATTTCCTTCACATACTTTTTGTTCTAGAGAAACTATTCTGTCAGCTATTTCTCAAATACAACATTCAAAGTCCTATCTCTAAGCCTTTCTGAACAAGACTTCACCTCTATTCTCCTATGATCTTCCAATCTCCAACTCTTAGAATTCCTTGCTTCCTCCAAAGCATCAGTTTCATAAAGTGTGGTTCAATAGACAGATCCTTTCTGCTATCTTCAAGGTCAAAATTATTTTCAAAATAATAATGACATTTTAATTTCTAATATAGTAAATATCAATTGAAATTCTTTGGGGTCTTCAAGTATTTTTAAGATTATAACAAGGTCCTGAGGTAAAAAAGAATAAGTATTACTACTCTAGAGAATAGCTCAGGTGAAAAACTCCTACATAAATCTTTTCCTAATCCCTTTACTACACCCCATGCCCCCCCATGTTACTTCCTTTTTGAAATTATTTTATGTAACTTTATATATATGTTGTATTTTCTTACCAATAAACATATTGTACCCTCCTCAGGAGAAGATAAATTCCTTAAAGGCAAATACAGTTCAATTAGTATCTGTTCCCAGAAGATAACATTGTACACCTAATAATCAACAAGCATTTATCACACATTTACTATGTCCTAACCCTTCTTCTTGGATCACTGGCTTGTCATGGTAGAATAACTTGTATGGCTGAATTAAACTATGAGTTGTACTGTGCAGTTAACCAAGACAGACAAGTCATAGTGGAGAATTCGGATAAGAGGTGATCCACTGAAGAAGGAAATGGCACACCACTCCAGTGTCTTTGCCAGGATCATGGACAGTATTAAAATGGTAAAAGGGATGACATTAGAAGAGGAGTCCTCAGGAAAGAATGTGTCCTATATGCCACAGGGAAAAACTGAAGGACAACTAAGATCTATAAACCAGGGTAAAATGTATATGGCCAAAGAGGAAATGGAAAGATTAAACATTGACATCTTGGGTGTCAGTGAACTAAAATGGATGGGAATGGGTAAGTTTAATTCAGTTGATCACTACATATTATGTTGTGGACAAGAATCTCTTAAAAGAAATGGAGCAGTTTTCATCTCAAAATAATTCAAATCTATGTTTTAACCCCTGATGCCAAAAAGGGAAAAACTGTATAGTTCTGTGAAGACATTATAAAATTAACACCAGCAAAAGATATAAAATTCCATCATAGGAGAATAGAATACTAACATATGAAATAAAAAGATAATTGGAAGGGGTGGCTAGGTGGCACAGTGGATAGAGCACTGGCCCTAGAGTCAAGAGTACCTGAGTTCAAATCCAGCCTCAGACACTTAATAATTACCTAGTTGTGTGGCCTTGGACAAGCCACTTAACCCCATTGCTTTGCAAAAAAACAAACAAACAAAAAAAAAACCTAAAAAAAGATAATTGGAATAACAGGAAAGTTTGGCCTTGGAATACAAAATGAAACAGGGCAGAGGCTACTAGAGTTATGTTAAAATATAATTAGCTGGATATAGCAATCTTTTTACAACAAACCCCAAAAAGCAATCTTTTTTCCAGCAACCCAACACATAAACATCACCAGATAGTCAATGCTGAAATCAGATAGATTATCTAATTTGCAGCCAAAGGTATATAGAGCTAAAACTCTATATTGTCAGTTAAAACAACTTCTTATTGCAAAATTCAGCCTTAAATTGAAAGTAGGAAAACCAATAGACAATATATTATGACTTAAATAACATCCCCGGGGCTGCTAGGTGGCACTAACCCTGGAGTCAGGAGTGCCTGAGTTCAAATCCGATCTCAGACAATTAATAATTACCTAGCTGTGTGGCCTTGGGCAAGCCACTTAACCCCATTTGCCTTGCAAAAAAAAAAAAAAAAAAACTAAAAAAACCCCTATGAATATGACATAAAGGTAATAAATAGATTAAAGAGATTATATCTGGTTGAAATAGGGCCTGAAGAATTAGAAGATTAATAATACTGTACATGATGAGTAAGGAAACAAAATGGCTATCTGATGAAACTTTACAAATAATTGAGAATAAAGGGAAAGGGAAAGATTCATAAGGCAGAATTCCACAGAAAAGCAAGGAGAAGTAAGGTTTTCTTAAATGATCAATGCAAAGAAATAGTAGAAAACAATAGACTTGGAAAGATGAGAGATCTCTTAAGAAAACAATAATCAAGGGTAAATTTCACACAAAATTAAGCATGATAAAAGACAAAAATGGTAAGGATTTAACAGAAGCAAAACAGATTAAAAAGAGGTGGCAAAACTAAACAAAAGAATTATACAAGAATGATCCTAACATCATAATAGCCTTGGTGGTGTGGTTAATAATCTGCTGTCAGATATCCTAGAGAAAAAAATCAAGTAGATTAGGGAGGCTTACTAACAATAAGACTAGCAAAGTAATAGAATTCCAGGTGAGCTATTTAAAATCCTAAAAGATGCTGCTGTTACAGTGCAGCACTCAATATGCCAGTAAATTTGGAAAATACAACAGTGTCCATAGGACTGGAAAAGATCACTTTACATCCCAATTTTAAAAAAGGACAATGCCAAGAATTGTTCAGATTACTGAACAATAAGATTATCCTTCAAGCTAGGCTTCCCCAGAGAATAACTAGAAGACTGACTTTCAAGGAAGCATAGAACTAGTGATCAAATTTCAAATTTTCCCTGGATTATGGAAAGAACAAGGGGGGTTCCAGAAATACATCTACTTCTGATTCATTGACTGCACTAAAGTCTTTGTGTGGACATAACAAAATGTGACAAGTCCTCAAAGGGATAAGAGGACCAGATCATCTCCTGAGGAACCTGTATTGCAGACCAAGAAACATCAGTTAGAGCCAAACATGGAAAATATTGGTTTAAGATTTAAAAAGAAGCAAAACAAGACTATATTTTTTCTTTGACTTATATGCAGAATTCATCATGCAAAGTGAATCAAAAGCTGGAATTAAAGTTGTCAAGATAAATATCAGCAATCTCAGAAATATAGATGATACAGTATTGATAGCAGGAGGTAAAGGGGAATTAAGAAATCTTTTAATAAGGATGAAACAGGGGAAACTAGGTGGCACAGTGGATAGAGCATTGTCCCTGGAGTCAGGAGGTTCAGAGTTCAAATGTGGACTCAGACACTTAATAATTACCTAGCTGTGTGACCTTGGGCAAGTCACTTAACTCCATTGCCTTGCCAAAAAAAAAAATAAGGATGGAAGAGAAGAGTGTTAAAGCTAGCTTGAAACTTAACATCTAAGATCTTGACAGCTGATCCCATCACTCTCTGGCAAATAGAGGAAGAAGAAATGGAAGTGGTGTCAGATTTTCATCAGTTTGTAAATGGAGCCAAGAAATTAAAAGCTGCTTGCTCCTTGGAAAGAAAGTTATGGCAAATCTGGACAGCATATTTGCCCACAACGATTCACATAGCCAGTGCTATGTTTTTTCCAGTAGCAATGTATGGTTATATATTGAATTAAAGTATAAGGAGTTAGATTATAAGGAAAGCTGAATCCCACCGAATCAATGATTTTGAATTGTGGTGCTGAAGAAGGCTTTTGAGAGTCCCTTGAACAGCAAGGAGATCACATCAATCAATTCTTAAATCAATTCGGGCTGTTCTGTGGAAGGTCAAATGGAAGCTGCAGATTAAATGCTTTGGTCACATAATGAGCAAAGTAGGACTTATTGGAGTTTGTTGTTTTGTTTTTGCAAGGCAAATGGGGTTAAGTGGCTTGCCCAAGGCCACACAGCTAGGTAATTAAGTGTCTGAGGCCAAATTTGAACTCAGGTACTCCTGACTCCAGGGCCGGTGCTTTATCCACTGTGCCACCTAGCCACTCCCAAAATAGGACTTATTAGGGAAAAAAACCCTGAATTTGGGGGAAATGGAAGGAATAAAGAAAAGGAGATAGCAGAGGATGACATGGATAGATAGTATCATGGAAGCAACAAATATCAATTTGGATAGACTCAGGAATATTGGAGATTAGAATGGCCTGGAATGTTAGATCCACAGTCATGAAGGTACAGACATTACTTAACAATAACAACAAATACAGTAAGCACTGTGTTAAGGCACTGGCTATGAAGAAAAGCAAAACATAGTCCTTGTTCACAAAGACCTTATAGGTTTTTTGGGAGGTGGAGGAAGACAAAATGCAAACAACTATGTATAAACAAGAAATATACAGAAAAAAAATCAGACAATCTTAGAAAGAAGGCACTATCATTGAGGAGAAATAAGGAAAAGTGCCTGGGAAACGGTGAGATGTTATCTGTGACTTGAAGGAAGCCAAGGAATCAGGAAGAAAAATTAAAGTGGGATGGGGGACATTCCAAGCATGAGGGAGTGAAAATGCCAAGTCAGGAGATAGAATGTCTTAGTAGGACCTTAATAAATATTAATTTAATTAAATCTCCTAGTGTTCTCCTAACTACACATACAATGGCTATCATCAGAACAACCTCCCAATACTTATTACACATTTTAGATGTGAAGAGGGAACATTTTCAAAGTAGATAGACTATTTAAAATGATAGAACAGATATGAACTCAAGAATTCCTAAATGAGCCTATTTTTTCTTGCACAACTTTATATCTCAGGAACCTCTGATAGCTGGTGCCCAGTAAATATTTTCTTTCAAGTTCCACTGAATAAACTGAGAATACAACTTAAGAAAAATAGTTATTAGAAACTATATGAAATAAACCTCTTCTAGTTAGTATTTATTATCATAATAATATATATTAAAATTAATTTTAAAAGTTTGATGTTCCTTTACAAAATTTGATATCTTTGTTTTTACAACATTTTCATTTACTAATATATCCCTACCTCTATCCATAGAGACCTTTAATGTTAAATAAGAAAAAAGAAAAGGAAAACAGTTCAGCAAAAGTAATGAACAAATCAGTCAAATACAATAACATAAGCAGTATGCCATACCTGAACTTCTTCATCTACAGTGAAGGGAGGGAGGTACTATCTCATATTACTACTCTGGGACAAGGGAGGTACTATTTCAAACTACTACTGGGAAAAAAAAATTGGTCTCATAATCTATAACATTCAGTTTTTTATTTGTCATTTTTATTATTTTATCCACATATTTTAACAAATTCATTCTCTGAATTGCCCTTCTAGGTTCCCGTAGATAACTGGGGAACTTTGGGGCTTCTTCTAGCTATGTGTTAGAGGAGTAGACATGTAGGTAGGTGAAATGTGGCACCCCCAAGTGATCCTATGAATATGGCAAAGGCATCATCATGTAAATTTCCAGTGAGGGATGGAGAAGGGCTGGTGCTTTTTCACCTCCTCATCATAGTGACTATGTCCAGGAGACCAACCTAAGTTTGGATTTTCTTCTGAGCTCCTGCCTGTCTTACTAACATGTGGTTTGTGGATATTTTAAAGGGGTAGATAATCAAACAGCAATTTTGGAAGTGTTAGTCAATCCTGCCACTCAGTCTCAGACAAGTATTTATTAAGTACTTATTCATTAAAGGAACTTCAGCAACTGTTTAAGATACAAACACAATCCCTGTTTTGTTTTGTTTTTTGCAAGGCAATGGGATTAAGTGGCTTGCCCAAGGCCACACAGCTAGGTAATTATTAAGTGTCTGAGGCCAGATTTGAACTCAGGTACTCCTGACTTCAGGGCCAGTGCTCTATTTACTGTGCCACCTAGCCACCCCTACAATCCCTCTTCTAAAGGATTTCTCATTCTAAATAGAGCTGCTGTAGTTCATTAATTTTTAGCGATGTCTAACTCTTCATGCGTCAGATTCTTTATGATGCCATTTGGGGTTTTCTTGGCAAGAACACTGGAGCGGTTTTCCATTTCCTTCCAGTTCATCTTACAGATGAGGAAACTGAGGCAAACAGGTTAAGTAACTTGTCCAAGATCACACAGTTAATAATTGTCTGAGGTCAGATGTGAAAATGAGTCTTCCCGATTACAGTTCTGTCATTTTATCCACAGCATCGTCTAGCTGCCTCTCAAGAAGGAGAGATTTATAAGTAACTAGGTATTTTAAAGCTATTTAAGGAAGTTAGAGATGGGTTTAGAGCTAATTCTTGAAGGAAGAATAGGAAGTGAGAGGCCTCAATTCCTACCTAAACTTAATTACTGAATAGTCATTTTCTCAGACAAATTGAAACCTGGGGAAGACTTTAACTTTAAAAGACCAAGGTTTCCCTCTGCTCCTGGGGCCATTGCCAGTCCTCTTAACTTATATCTTGCTTTAGACTGCGATAACTCTGGAGGAGAGTGCGACTGATGACTGAACAGCTCTGTTTCATTTCAATCCAATTTGCAAGTCAAGACATCACTCTGCTGATGTCATCACTCCTCTTTGAGAAAGAAGGAAGAACAACCAGAAAATAAGAAGGCAGAGATAAGAAATTAAATCATTTTTAAGAATGGGTCACAGCCAGCGAAAAGGCAGTCAAGTAAATGTAGCATTGTTTTTGAGGAACAACAGATAGGCCCATGAAACTGGATTGAATCGAGGGGAGTAAATTATAAGACTAGAAAGGTAGGCTCCTTTCTTTTCCCTTCCCATTCTCAAAGCCTTAATTCAGCTAAAATATTTTCTACTCTGAATCCCTTTCTCCCTTTTCCTCTTGTCCTTCATATTTTGTGAAACCCAGGCCTGAATTAATTCCACCATTTGCTTCCTTCACACTTGTTGCTGAGGAGAGCTGAAGTAAACTGGGAGCATTGCAGATGTATTATCTAATCTTAGTAGGATTTTCACAGCAGCAATGCAAATTTACTATCTAATTTATTTTTTTAATCCCACTGACCACAGAGATTATTCTAAATCTTTTCTTCTCTCCTCAGTCCTCCCCTATTATCCCTTTCTCCTACCCTTTTAGATGAGAATATTGCCTCATATTTTACCAAGAAAATTGAGGTCATTCACCATAAGAGCCTCTTCTTCCTTTTCCTTATCTCATTACCCCTGAACATTATCCTCTATTAACTTTTCCTTTACTCCAATTTCTGATAAAAAGTGGGCCTTCTCTTTGTCAACCCCTCTTACAAGTAAGAGTCTCTTACCATAGTCTCTGGTAGATATTTCCTTCTATAACTTTTACAACCTTTTTTTCTATAATCTTCTAATAGAGAGAAAATCTCTCTAACTACTAGTTTCCTACCACCTAGAAACATACTCATGCCTCCCCTTCAACCTAAAAGAAGCAAACAAACCCTCATTAGGTCCCATTCCTATTAGCCAGCATCCTTGATATCTCCTTCCTTTTTCAGCCAAATACCTAGAGATACACATTGCATCCAGTTCTTCTCTTACTCTTTTCAATACTTTCTAGAATCTAGTTTCTGATCCCATCACTCAGAAATTGCTCTCTCCAAAATTGGAAATCTCTTATTTGCCTTATCTACTGGTCTTTTCTCAATCTTCATTTTTTTTAATTCTCTGCAAGACTTGAAATTCACTGTTGACCATCCTAGCCTCCTGAATATACTCTCATCTAGGTTTTCATGACACTGCCATCTTTTAGTTTTCCTACATGTCTGTTAACTTCTAGCAAGTTTCCTTTGCTGTGTGGAAACACTTTAAATACCTCCTTCTTAGTACAACTTAAAATATGACATTTTCTCTATTCTAAAATACTTTCCAGACTTTACCCTTTAGGAAGAAGTAAAGACCTAGACTGAGGGACTTATTTTGGAAACCAAATTTAGAACAAAGAGTACTTCTGTCTAGTTAAATGAACCTCTTCCCTACAACTTGACGTGTCTGGTCTATGATCTACCTAGGCCAGGATTCTCATCTCTATTCAGAAAAGATTAAAGTATTGATCCCTTCTAATTACTCTAGAGGACCCATGAAGGAATAGTCAAGAAAGCAATTGAAAAGTTATTGAGTATTGGCCTATTTTATAAAGTAAAATGCTAACTCCAAAATATTTTTAAGAGAACTATGACTTTTCTCTCGTTCAAGATTCTTCTTGTAAATGTTATCTCAACTTGCCAATATACTGGTTTGGTCATTTAAAAGATAGCAATGTTTGGATTTAGAATATTAAATTTTAAATTAATAAAACTGTCTCTTGTGGATTTCTGATTAAATGCAAAGTAAGGTATTATTTTTATAATACCTGGAACATTATTCATGTCATTAGTAGGTGGATCCCAAGGCTTTCTCTATTATGGCCCTTCTACTCTCCTCTCTCCACCTATTCTTTTATTTGATATCAGTTGCCATGAGATTAATTATTCCCTCTTTCTACATGTCTGCCAAATCTATATATCTAATCCTAGTTGGTCTCCTAAATTCTAGTTTTACATTAGTAACCACCTAGTAACCATATCTATTTCCTATTAGAATTCAGCATGTTCAAAAGAGGAATCATTGTTTCTTTTTTCCTTCTAGACCCAATTCTCTTCAAAATTCTCCTATTTCTGTTGGGGGTGCTACCATCCTTCAAGTCACCAAGGATTGCAAACATGGTATCCCCTTTGACTCTTCAATCTCACTCATCCCACATCAAAAATTGCTGAATCTTATTTCTATTCCCATATCTTTCACATTTTTCTCCTTTTACATAAATATCACCTTTATTCATGCTGTAATCAACTCTCACAGGTTTTTTCAAGTTTATTAATTTATCTCTCGACCTCAAGTCTGATACAACTCCTGCCCATATTACACACTGCTGCCAGATTAATTTTCCTTAAAAACAGATCTAGGGGCAGTTAGGTGGCACAGTAGATAGAATACCAGCCCTGGAATCAGCAGGACCCACATTCAAATTTGGCCCCAGATACTTGATACTTACCCAACTGTGTGACCCTGAGCAAGTCATAACTCCATTGTTTTGGAAAAAAGAACCCAAATCTATGTGACTCCCTAATTGATTAATTCTAGTAGCTTTCTATTGACTTTAGAGTAACATTAAAACTCTACTCATTCTAGTTCAATCTCTATTTCTAGCCTCACTGGACATTATTCACCTTTCTTCACTCTGTGATTCAGTTAAACTGGTTTCTTCTTTGTTCTTCACATATAGCACTATATCTCTATGTCTTCAAAATAATTGCTTCATTCCCCTTCCTTGTATTTGAGGAAGGCAGGGCAGAGCATGGCTAGACCTCAATTTTAAGAAAAAACAATTTGATATCTGAGTGGATGATGGACTGATATGGGGAGAGAGGGGGAAATCAATCAGCAGGCTTGAAGGTGATAAAGTGATATCAGAGGAGGGTTGAGCAGGGAAGGGGGGGTGAGATGAATAAGAGAGTTATTTGTTAATGGAGAAACAACTGAACTTGGCATACCTAGATTTTGAATCTGGGTGACTGAGAGGATAGTGTTGCTCTCAACTCTAATAGGAAATTTATGAAAAAAGTGAGCATTGAAGATATGAGAAGGAATAATTAATCAATTTTTAGGCAAGCTGAGTTTCCTTAAGTTTACAGGCTATCAATTTGAGACATTTAATAAGCAATTGAATGTGTGAATTAGGAGGACAAGAGAAAGGTTAGGAGTGGAAAATTAGATCTGAAAATCAACAACAGAGAGATAATAATAATAATTGAAATCATGGGAGTTGATGAGATTACCAAATAAAACAGTTGATGAGGGAGGAGAGGACAGTCCAGTACAGAGTCTTGCAGGATGCTCATAGTGAACAAGTCAAGGATAAAATTTCAGCAAAGGAGAATGAAGAGTGGTTGGATAGGTAGGAGAATAAGGATAGTAGTATCATAAAAATCTAGTGAAAAGAAAGTATGAAGGAGAAGAGAATGTTTGACCATGAAGCCATTCAGTGCCCATTAGTAAAATGTGTATATATATATATATATATATATATATATATATATATATATGTATTTTAAATGGATTTTTATTTCTCAAAGAAGTTTGTGAATCACTTAAAGAAACTGAAATTTCTTGAAAGTCAATCTAGCCCACTCTCCTCTTCATTTTTAAGTCTTGAACCAGATCATTGTTTAAGTATATTTTCTGCTGGACAAATTCCATAAATTGTCTATTTACTTCATGCTTTAAAGATAACATTCTTCACCCCTTGGTTATTCCAAATGGAATGTCCAGGCATCCATGCTTGGTCCTGTGCTGTTTCAACATTTTTAGTTATACCATAGGTAGAACCATTGATAGTATAATCATCAATTTGCAGATGACACAAATCTGGGAAAGTTGGCTGACAACAATGGAGGACAGAGTCAGAATCCAGAGAGATCTTGACAGGCTAGAATTGGACTGAATTTAATCAAATAAAGTTAAATATAAATAATGTAAAGCCTTACACTTGGGTTCAAAAAGTCACCATCACAAATACAAGATCAGGAAGGCATGTTTTAGCTAATTTGAAAAAGATCTGGGTTTTGCTGCACTGAAACCTCAATATAAGTGAGTAATGGGTATAGGGATCAAAAAAGTTAACGTGATAATTGGTCTACATTAAGAGCATATTTTCCAGGAGTAAAGAGGTGATAGTACTTGGGCAGACCACATCTGGAACACTATA
The DNA here is from genome assembly GCF_037893015.1 of Macrotis lagotis. Lineage (NCBI taxonomy): Eukaryota > Metazoa > Chordata > Mammalia > Peramelemorphia > Peramelidae > Macrotis > Macrotis lagotis. The sequence continues at coordinate 241,523,116 of NC_133661.1, read as the reverse complement.
ATCAGTTCAGGGTACAATGTTCAGAAGGAAATGTTCAATTGTTCATCCACACAAGTTCATGATATCTAAAGGTTTGGTTAAAGAAACAAATAGTGTTTAGCAAAAAGAAAAGATGATTTAAGCATCATGGCAACTGTTTAAATATTAGGAGGACACAAGAGGAATTCACAAGGTGCAAAGAAACAAATTTAGGCTTTTAATTTCAGAAAATATGATAGCAATTAGAACTATTCAAAAAAGAATGAGCTACTTTCTGAGTTGGCAGATTCTCCCTCATTCAAAATCTTCAAACAGAAACTGCACGATTTAGGTACTAGTTGGACCTGATAGAATATGACATTCCTTATAACTTTAAAATTCTGTTATTGTGTGACTCATATAAAGATGCTTTCTATTGAATGACTGTGAATCTCCTTGAGATTTTGCAATATTCTGGGGTTTGGTGCAACCAGCATGATGTTCTCAACATCATGGAGGACCTCACTATCCACAGGGAATCCCCTTTCATCTACTTTGTTACTTCTCCATGACAATATCAAATACTTTTTAGATTGCCTCACTTTATGTCCTGAGCTGATATTTATGATGAGATAGTCATTAAACAAGGTTGTCATATCTTTCAAGGAATCTTGTGATATATGGATGTGACATAAAATACGTGAAACAGAGAAAAGAACATTATTTTCATCTTTTATTTCATTATGCAACAGCAAATATATACTCTGTTGTGGAATATTACTCCCAAAAACCTGCTATTCACTTCTAGTTAAAATGGTGATATGAAAAATCATTGAGGAGCCCAGTTCTCCCTCATATACTCCAAGAAATATCTTTTAAAAAACTGAATGAAGAATAACCAATAAATTTAAAGATAAACAGTAGCAAACTCCTTCATCAAGGGCTTTAAGGCAAGATTTTATCATCATTTTTGAATCATGCATACCCCTGGAAGTCTGGTAAAGTCTATAGATCCATTATTCATTTAAATGTATAAAATAAAATACATACAATTAAAAGGAAAACCAGTTATACTGAAAATCAGTTATCAAAATATTTTTTTAAATAGACAATGGACACCTTCCTCTAAGGTATTTAAGTTGTGTTCAAGGGAGAAGAAAACCAAAAGTAAGCATTATAGAAAGTTGGTATAGGACTAAACAATGCCCAACTACCAAATTCAAGAGTACAGGAAGAAATAGAACCTATCCCTGGAACCAAGTTCCAAAGCAAGAAAGAGATAAGAATAAAGAAAATAAAACACTGAACACAATGAAGAAATATTGTTATTTAATAGACAATGAAGTGGTAAACCCAGAACAAAGTCAGAAGACTGGAATCATTCTACAACAAGGGCAAGCAGAGTCTCAGAGGGAGAAATGGTACTACAAAGACTATAGTACAAAGGTACGTAGAAGAAATGAAACAGGATGTAAAATATAGAATTAAAGAGTCATAGAACAGAAGATACAATCCTTTACCCAAACGGTGGATTCCCTTAAAAATTAGAATGGAGTAAATCAGAAGTAAATAGCTCTAGGAAACAAGAAGATTATATATATATATATATACACATAACAACAAAGTCAAAAGATGAAAAAGAAAGAGAAAGGGAAGGAGGGATGGATGGAGGGAGGGAGGGAGGGAGAGAGAGAGAGAGAGAGAGAGAGAGAGAGAGAGAGAGAGAGAATGAGAATACAAATCCTCTGTAAAAAGCAACTTCCCTGAAAAACAGATCAAATAGAGATTATTTGAGAAGTCAGATTCCCTGAAATACATGCATGAATAAATATGAATGCCATTATTTTGAGGAATCATAAAAGAAAAATTCCTGTCTATTGGAACAAGAAGTCAAAATGAAAAAAATAAAAAAAAAAAAAAGAATTTACTGGTCACCTTCATTATCACAGTCAAATTCCAAAGCCACCAGTCATGGAAAAAAATTGCTGCAATAGTGAGAAAAGATACATTCTAGTTCCTAGGAATCATAGTCACAATCACACACGTCTATGGTACAACAAATAAAAAAAAGGTAAAAATCTCAGAATATAGCATTCTACAAGGTAAAAGAAAAAAGGTTAGTACCCCCCAAAATAAACCACTTAAAATATAAAGTGTAATCATAAAGAGGCAAGTTAATAGAAAAACAGATTATCAGGGATTGCAGATGAAAAAAGCAGGTCTGGGTAGAATCTTTGAAACTCAAGGAAAAACAAAGGAACTTGAGCTGTTTTGTATTAATTGTATTAACTATTTTATATTTAAGAAAGGAAAGGAAAAGGAAGGGAAAAGAAGCATACTAGGAAATAAAAGAACAAGAAGCAAAAGGAGCTGCCTCATAATTGAAGTATTCAAGAAAAAATGATACAATGAGGGGAACAGATTTCTTGTAAACATCATTTTCATCTGAATTGAATGAAGGAGGATTGAACATACTCAAACGTACTTACATTTTGTACACTCTCTTAAACTACCCTTTGCCATAGAAAAATATTATAATAAACAATGAAACAGGCCCTGAAAATGAGAAAAGAAAAAAAAAGTTAAAGAGGGAAGATAAAATTAAGGAGGGAATAGATCCAAGAAAATCAAACAAAAAAGAGATTAAAACTAAAGAAAGTGTAAGAATCCATCAACAAAGCCTAGACAAAGAGAGGAAGTTCACAAGGAGTAAGAGAAGACTACTTCCACCTTGGTTTACAAATGTCATTCACTTTTGTTCCCTTTTCAACGCCTTTATTTTCACTGTAAAGAGAAAGAAAATTGGCAATGAAAAGAAATTATAAATGTGAATGAGAAAGAGATGATCTCCCTCATAAAACATCAGGAGGTAGCAGAATGGATTAAAATGTAGAATCCAACAATATATTACTTTCAAAATGCATACTTCTTCCATAGAGTCACACAGAGTTGAAATTAAGGACTGGAATAGGATTTATTATGCTTTAGGCAAACAAAAAAAAATGGAGGTCTCAGACAAGAAAATGTAAAAATAAAAATGAATAAAGAAAAGATGAGTGTGGAAATTATATTATACTTAAATGCATCATAGAGAATAAAATTATATCAATATTTAATATTCATATACCTAATGGTATAGCTTCTAAATACTTAAAGGAAAAGTAAATCACATTAAAGGGAAAAATAGTAAATCTGTAATAGGTCTCTTTTTGACTCTTTTAAGAACTAAATAAATCTAATAAAAAGATAATCACAACCAAAACAAAAATAGTTAAGAACCTGAAAAGAATTTTAGAAAAATGACATATAGTTGAATGTGAATCAAATGAAATACCTTACATCATTTCTACCCTGGGTAGATGGAGCAGTTAATCAAACAACAAGTCTACCTTTAAGAGTTACTATAAGCCTGGCATTATGCTAAGTCCTGGAAACAAAAAGAAAAGCAATATTATGATACTAGCCTCAAGAAGTTTATATTCATATGAAGAAGGCAGCACATAAACTACTGTGCACAAAATACATACAGTTAAATGGGAAATAATCTCAGAGGGAATGCAATGAAATATAATGAAAGATACAATGAAATGCCTTTACCAATGAGAAAAGATTAAAAGATACAATTATTTAAATTTTAAAATATAATGTTTTTTTGTTTGTTTTTTGCAAGGTAAGGGGGTTAAGTAATTTGTCTGAAATCACAAGCTGGTAATTATCAAGTGTCTGAGGTCAAATTTGAACTCAGACCCTCTTGACTCAAGGACTGGTGCTTTATCCACTTTGCTGCCTAGTTGTTCCAAAGATAATGATTTAAATAAAATATTGCTCCCCTTTGCAAATACATTTATAATGGCAATCAGCAACATGAGGTTAGAAAGTCACTCTGCAGGGCAGTAAAGATTCCACCAGCAACATTTGCCTAGATCTTGTATATGCCTCATTGCTCCCCACCTACTATAGAAAGAAAAGTACAGATTTCTAAATCCATGTGATATCTTCACAAAAAGAGAACTTGTGAGAGAGCACAAAATCCTCAAAATAATAAGAAAAGCAAAACTATTAAATTATTTACATAGAAGAAAGCATTATAACTATAATAAAAAAAGGATTTGAAGAAAGGATTCAAGCTCAACTGGAAGCTAAATAATTTCATCCTAACAGATTGGTGGGTCAAAGGAAAAAGAAAACATGAGATAATCTCATTAAAGAAAATTATGACACAACATACCAAATTTGGGGGCATACAGCCCTAAATAACCCATTATAATTCCAAACCTTTCAATTAAAAAAAAGTTAACATCAATGAATTTGACTTGTAACCAAATAGATTTTCCTAAAAATATAAAAAAATTTAAGAATAAAAAAATATATTATCACAAAAGGCAAATATGAAACACAGAAAGATAAAACTGAAAGCATAAAAGCCCTAAAATAAATGAAAAAGTAGGGTTTTTTAAATAAAGTTATTTTTAATCTAATTTTTTTTAAATGAGAGAGAAGGAAATCAAATCAGAATGATTATCTCTCTAGAGAACCTGTCATTCGCCTATTGACAGAGAGGAATATGTACACAAAACACAGATGTGTACATTTTTTAGATATGGCCTTATGTATTCCATTTGTCTAACTATGCTTGCTACAAGAGTTTCTTTTTCTTTGTTATATTATTGTTTTTAATAGGAGGGTTGATTGGAAAAGTCTAAGTAATAGTAATGCCACATCCCAAAATAAAAAAGGCCATTATAACATTTGTTTACATATAAAGTTCAGAAAGCACAGGTTAAGTAATGCAGTTACATATGTATAATGTATTGCTTACTTTTATTAAAAAATAGGTATAAAATAGAGATTGACAATTTAATATAGAATCCTCTTTTTCTTTTCCTGAGTATATGTAAAAATGTTCTCTCTTTTTTTGTGCTTAAGTACAAAATGATAGTCATAATATTCCTAAATTCAACACAGAGGAACACTTTGAAATGTGTTCCTGCCATTTTTGTTTTTTCCACCTATCTAGTTAAATCATATTTAAATGTGTTAAGAAAAAGAAACTTATGTATATTGTAGAAGCCTGGGTCTTTAGGCTCTGGATGGGCTATATCCAAAAAAGTCAATCACTGGTTCCTAACACATTAAGAAGAATGTACTGACCCTAATAGCAACATGGGGCTTATGATCAACCTTGATGGACTTGCTCATCAGTGCAACAATAAGGCACAATTTTGGGCAATCTGTGATGAAGAATACCATCTGTATCCAGAGAAAGAATTGTGGAGTTTGAACAAAGACTATTACCTTTAATTTAAAAAACTTGTTATCTTATTATATAATTTTGTCATCTCTTATACTTTATTTTTCTTCCTTAAAGATATGAGTTCTCTCTTGTCACATTTAACTTAGACCATGGAAACAAGGTAAAGACTATCAGACTGCCTTCTGTGGGGGGTGGGGGAGGGAAGCAAGATGAGGGGGAAAATTGTAAAATTCAAAATAAATAAAATATTTCTTTTATTTAAAAAAAGAATGTATCGAGGCTTCATTGTTTAAGCAAGCTTTCCCTATGTTTCAAGGTCTTCTCTAACTTCTTTCGTCATGTTTGACTAGCTTGAATAGACTTTTTTCTTGACCTTCAGACTTCTGTGAAAGAGGATTCTTGCCTTTTGACAGCTGACCCAACTTTGATTTAATTGTCTCTTTTAACTTCTAGCTTCTAAGGATATATTGGGCATAATCTCAATTTACCATTTTCTCCCAGTTTTTTCATGTAGCTCTTTTGGTCACAACAATCCTGTATACCAATTCCCTTTGCAAAAATTTTGTCATAATTTTTGCAGATCTGTTTAGTAAAGGTTTAAGAAGAATAATTATAGGGGTGGCTAGGTGGCGTAGTGGATAAAGCACCGGCCCTGGAGTCAGGAGTACCTGGGTTCAAATCCAGTCTCAGACACTTAATAATTACCTAGCTGTGTGGCCCTGGGCAAGCCACTTAACCCTGTTTGCCTTGCAAAAACCTAAAAAAAAAATAAAGAAGAAGAATTATTCTAGACTATGCAATGACCACTCTTTAACATACCTCATCTGGGTTGCCAGGAAATTGGCAGCTGTTGGTGGTCAAAGCTGCTGACCCACCAAGAGAGCAATTTTGAACAATTCTGTTAACTTATACAATCCTGTCCTGCTCTGTCAGTTTTCATTTTGCAATTCATGGATATACCAAATGCATATGGGCCTTAGAAGGAGTGAGAGAAGATCATGGTGTTTAGGCTTTAACCAAACCAAAAACACATTCCGCCCCAAGCATTTTTCCCCTTCATTTAAAAGTTAAATTGTGTATTTCAAAGATAAATTTAATCCATGTGTCTTGCTTTTACTCATTCTATCAGCATACTATTCTGAACAAACACAATCATCTTAAGAAATTACATAGCTTTTTTCTTTTATTATAGACCTGATTTTTTTTTATTTTAACACAGCAAAGGTCAACCATTGGATGACCTAAATCTGCTTCAAAACATAAAATCTCATGTGGCAAGAGAATGTTAAAATCTGGTAAAGATGAACCTATTTCACTTCTGAAGTCCAGGCTCTCAATGTTCATCATTATTAAACTCCTTCTCCTCCTCATGTATAATGGTTCCCATATGTGCCAGGTGCTGTCAGGAACTAAATACAAATTGGCTTCCTATTGCTTCTAGAATCAAACATAAACTCTTCTGTTTTGTTTTAAAACCCTTTACAACCTGGCTTCCATCTATCTTTCTGGCTTCATTGTCACTCCCCCTTCTGCACTTTGCTGTTCAGCAAATTTGGCCATTTTTCTCTTCCTTCTAAGTGACCCTGTCACCTATCTCAGCACCTTTGTACTAATTGATACTATTCTTGGTACACCCCTTTCATCTCCACCTCATAGAATGCTTATTATTCACTGAGATATAGTTGAAGCACTACTTTCTAAATATACTTTCCTCACAGGAAGTGGATAGAATGCTGAATATGAAGTCAGAAGGATTTAAATTCAAATCTAAACTTAATAGCAATGTGACCCTGGGCAAGTCATCTAACTTTTGTCTGCATCAGTTTCCCCAACTGTAGAGTGAGAACAATAACAGGACCTATCTCCTAGGGTTATTGTGAGGACCAAATGAGACATTTGTAAAGCTTTTAGCACACAGTGTTAACTAGTACATGGTATTTACTTAATAAATGTTTGTCCACTTATCTTTTCTCCCTATCTTTTTCACATACTAGTGTACCCCACCTGGTGACCTTTTACTTAACTGCTTTGCATTTATTTGTATTTATTCTCTTTTCATTTATTCTATACATAATGTACATAATCTCTCTCTATATATGTATATAGAATTCCCTCAATAGGCCATAAACTCCTTAAATTGAAATTGTTTCTTTTTATTTATATTTTCATTGCCTAGGAGAGTGCGTAGCACATAATTCTTGTTGATATTCACTTGTGTCCAATGCTTTGTGACACAACTTGGATTTTCTCAGCAAAGAAACTAGAAAAGATTGTCAATTCCTTCTGCCAATCATTTTCCTTTTGTGGAAACTAAGGCAAACAGGGTTAAGTCATACAGCCCATAAGTGTCTGAGGCCAGAATTAAACAAAGAAAGATGAGACTTCGTGACTCCAGGCCAAGCTGTGCCACTAGTTGCCCTGGTATATACATACTTTAATAGTGCTTTTGTCTGGCAGTATGGTCCTCTATAATCTTGGTAAGTCTATCTTTCCAGTCTTCTTTTATCTTTGCTCATTTTATATACCAGTCAGACTAGACAATGACTGTTCCTTGATTCTTACCTAACCTCTGTTGCTTCCTTGACTTTATATAGCTCCTTATCTCCATCTGTTAAATGATTCTTTTCCTTCTTTATCACTTAGCTTAGACCACTTCCTCTAGGAAGCCTTCCATGATCACTTCTAGTTCAAAATACTACCTAACTCCTCAGATTCTCCTAGAGGATACTGTGTCTGTCTATCTCCTTTTCCCCTTTCATATCCATCTTATATATCTGTCTATTTACTACTTAGACTGCAAATTCATAAGAGCAAGGACTATATCATTTTTTCATCTCTATTTCCTTTGTCTTGAACAGGTAAGTTTTTTTTAACAAATGTTTCTTGACTTGAACTCATACCTTGATTAAATTGTGTATTTGAATTAAGAGAGTATGGAAAGACAGGCAAATATTATAGAAAGTTTAAGATGACAGTTGAAAAAGATGAAGGACAGAAATTGAATAAGGGAGAAAGCTTTTGAATAACAACAACAACATCAATCATCTACTTTAAGCTATGTACCAATCTCATGAGATAGATTTTATGGATATTATCATCCTCATTTTGCAGATAGTGAAAATGAAGTTTAAAGAGGGTAATTGATCTGTCCAGAATTACATCATTAGTTAACTGTGTGTGTGTGTGTGTGTGTGTATGTGAGAGAGAGAGAGAGAGAGAGAGAGAGAGAGAGAGAGAGAGAGAGAGAGAGAAGGTTTGAACTTGGAGCTTTCATATTGAAATCCTGCATTCTTCTCAGAGAGCATGGAGAAGAAAATATACAAGTAGTCGAGCTTTGACAGTGCTGACGAAGAGGGAAACTTGGATATTAAAAAAATATAATTAGAATAAAAAAAAAAACAAGGCTTTGGTAACAAGCTAGTTATAAAGAGAAAAGAAAGCAAGAGTAAATTACACTCTACCCAAAGAAAGGAAGGATAGAAGGACCTGGCAGGCCAGGCTATTGCCCATCAAGTCACAAAGAGTTGGAAATAGTAACATGAGCCAGGTTGCTATATATATATATATATATGTATGTATAGCTGAGCAAACTAAGACCAGTAGGGGTGAAGTGATTTGACTATAGCTAGTAAATGTCTGAGGCTGATTTTGATTTCAGATCTTCCTGATTCCAAGTCCAGCATTCTAATTTGAGGAGGAGAAGGAGGAGGATGGTGATGATGATGATACTTGTCCTTCGTTTTCAAAGAAGACCATGACATAAAGGGAGATGCTGCCATGACAAGCACCTGAATTAGATTTGAGCAGGGTAGAAGGGGTCTTCACTTTCTCCTCTAGAGTCATCTGGGTCCACTGGCCAGAAGTAAATCAGGAAGAGTGGAGATAGCTTTGGATGGAGGCAATCAGGGTTAAATGACTTACCCAAGGTCACACAGTAGTATCAAGTGTCTGATGACAGATTTGAACTCCCAACCTCCTGACCAGTGCTCTCTATCCACTGCGCCACCTAACTATACTATCCATTGGACTACTAGAGCAGGGATGGGGAACCTTTTTTTTCAAAGGGCCACATGGCTAAGGGTTATTTGGATATTTTTTACATCACTCAGCTACTATATTTAGTCAAAATTTTAATTAATTCACCCCTAAAAGCTCCTAGATTTATTGAATTTCAAATCCTGACTTGTACACCAAACCAAATGGCCCATGGACATTCTGATCCCTATCCTAGAGGAAGGTACAGGAGATTTCTAGATTCTTAAAAGAAGAATTTATTTGAGGGCATGGACGAGAATCACACACAATGAGAAGGTATGCATGGGATTTGAACTGAACCAAGTGAGGGAGCATAATTAGAGCTAAGTGAACCAATGAAGAAAAAGAAGTTTGGGACCTTACCTTAGGATTACAGTGTTTAGCAGTCAAAGGAATTTAAAGACCTTCTAAACCAACCCCTTAATTAATACCTACTGACTACCAGTCTTTTGTCTATAAACATTCTCTCATCACGATAAAACATACACTTAGTTTGAACAACCATTTAAAGGAAACAACTTGGAAGATAGAATCAATTCCTATTTTAAGAAACTTATGACTGTGCCCATAAATATCTATTCCTTTCTACAATGTTAGTTTTTAAATCTTAACTTATTGAGATAGAGATCAGTAGAAGCTGAACAGGAATTGGCAAATAGTAAAAAAGAACTACAAGGTAAGTATAGTAATGCACGGAATGGTCAATGATGCCAATTTTGTGGGCCATGGAGAATCTGTGGGCCTCATGACTTTTTAAACCTAGTTGGTGAAACTAATATAGCCCTATTTCCCCAGCAATCACATGGCATTTTTAAAGACACTAACCCATTCATCTTCTGAGAGCCCTTTTGAAGTAAAGTGGCCCACATTTTATTTTTATTTTTTAAATGGAAAAACTAGGGCACAGAGCAGTTACGTGCCTTTCCCCATAGTGAATCAATCAGTAGTGGAACTAAAGATAGAAAGAAACCAAGTCTCCTGTCCGCTGTGCTTTCAACCACATTTAGTGAATTAAAGGGCTTTCCACAAATAAAAATGATCCTAAGCCCATTGAAAATTGCATTACTCATGCTATGATGAAGGTGGAGATTTGCTGGTGAGTACCTCCCTAATTTTCATCCCTCTGAATGGTGTCTACACAGTTAGAAGGAATATAAATTAGGGAAGATAAACACTTCAAAAATGAAATTTTGGGCTAAAAATAAAGCAAATTCAAATTACTCCAACCATTAAAGTTGGTATTTTGTTTAATTCCAAACAGTAGAAACTGGATTGTGATCCAGTCACCTTGATGTACCAGTACACAAAAGTAGGCTCTAGCACCATCTAGCGGACTTCCAAAAGATCTCATGCATTGTTAAGAGGACTCTTTGTCATCCTATGAGTGACTGTATACACTTTGGAATATTTCTGGAATTAGAATTCTACAAGTTAAGTACAAATCACAGATAGACTACTAAAACATATCTTCTTGAGAACAATGACCACTGTGAAGGTACAGGCAAGGATCAACCTTGCTTGAAGAATGTTTATTTGGAGTTAAAAGATTTGATTTCATGCCTGAATACTAATGGTTGTGTAACTAAAAGCAAGTCATTTAATGCCTAAGCTTTAATTTCCTCATCTATAAAATGGCAATAATACTTACACTACTTAATTCACTGGGCTGTGGAAATATCTTAGGCATATCACTTCACCAAATCAAGGAATAACAGAATTTTTAGAATTGGAAGACACCACAGAGGTCATCTATTTAACCCATACTATCTGCCAAAAGATACCCAATATACCACATCTAACTAGTAGTAATTTAGTCTTTTATTGAAAGCCCTCAATAAGGGGAAATTCACTCTCTCCTGAATCAACTATTTAACTAATTGTTAATAATTTTTTTCTGTATATCAAACCTAAATTATCCCCTGCCATTTACATTCATTATCCTCAGTTCAGTCTACTTGACTGAATCAAAACCAGTCTAAACTCTTTTGCTTAAAGTCCTCATTAAAACACTGGAAGGAAGTTATCTTCTGCCCATGGAGCCTTCTCCTGTTCAGGTCAAATATATGCAGTTTTCATGTGTCAAGATATCACGACTCTTGACCATCTTGGTACTTGGCACATCTTTGCAATATCTTTCCTAAAATATTGTACCTAGAACTGAATAAAATACTCCAAATATGACCTGGCTAGAACAAAATGCAGTAAGACCATCACCTCTTCATTCCTCAAAACTATCTTCTCAATCTCTTTTGGCCACAATTTCCTCAACTTTTAAAGAAGATATTTCAACTACACACTTTCCAAGGTCCCTTTCAACTCTTAATTCTGTGATCCTGTGACAGTACCTTATTCAACTGAAAGCTGAGTTCAATTATTTTCAAAATATTTGATATGAAAAATGTCCAGATTATTCTATTCTTTTGTTCAAAGGCAAGGAAATACTGATCAAGTCAATAGTAGCACTAAAATCTTTGAAATGAACAGATTTTATTTTTTCATTACTTTAGAATGTGAAATAAGACACAACAAGATGTGTATAGAAAGTCTAGGCAGAGAGCAGTTAAGACAACATGTATTCAAGTGCCATTTTGGACATCATCCTGGCTAGAGATCCTGGACAAGTCACTTAAATTTTCAGAATCTTCAAATAACTCTATAAGGTGATATGTTTCAAGACAAATGCCCTTCAGCATTGGTAGGAGTTATCTAAAACAATGCAATCACAGTTCTGATTAAGTTATCTGACCTCCCCCCCAAAAAAATATCATAAGCACCCCTACTCAGAGAACTCCAGTAGGAAAGTATATGTTAAGTCCTGGGAGGTCCAATTACTCAATGGTCTAACTAGCCCAAGACCCCACAGCAAGTTAATGGCAGACCTAGGATAAGATCTAGCTAGTACTGCTTAATCATGCTGCCCCTAGGTGTAGGGGTGGGAGTAAACTAGAAATGCAGCATCCATTCAAACCAAAGACCCCACTTACTTTTGTTTAAGGGGAATTATGAGAAGATCATTTTTCCCAAGGACATTGGATTTTTGCCAAAAGCAGGGCTTCCTACAAGCACAACAAAAGCAGTTAATCACAGCAGGCCCTTACACAGCTACCCTATTAAAATAGGAAGGTGAAATCAAAACATTTGTCCTATCGCCCAAATGTATTAAATCAACTTTCCCTGAGTTATTATGTTACCCACTAGGACTAAACCAACTCTGTTGAACTTTATTCCACTATTTAGCTGACTCAGGAAGGGTTCTTTGTAACTTGGAGCTAATCTGTAGTACAATTTAAAATCTGCTGCTGCCAAAAACTGCTCTCTACAGTTTTTATTCTCTTTATTTAAAAAAAAATCTATCTGCCAGCATTTTCAGAAATGCATTTTGTGAGGTGCACATGTTAATAAAAATATGGCTAAGACTGTCCACCTCGTTGCTCTCCTATTAAACAGATTTCCTTTTACAATCTCCCAAAAAGCAAGCCTCGGCACTTCAGGTGTGGAGAGAACATTACTGCAGCATCTTCCCTGCCCGTTCTACCATGATTTAACATTCATTGCTCTTTCCTCCTGATCTCTCCACCATAGCTGTTGTCATGCCTGTTATCCCTGTCTCTCTCTTCTGGGGACAAAAATAAAACCCAAACAATCTACCTACACTAGTTTCAGAATCTCAAACAATAGCCATCTCTTAATATCAATGATACCTCCATTCATATTTTAAGTGTCTATGTAAGTTTAACTCAAAAAAAATAGAGCAGAAAAGTTATAGAAAGATATCATCATCCATAGTGAGTCTAGCAGGGAATAAAAATGCATATTTGTTGGAATGGTCAGGATGAATTCTTGCTACACATCTGAAGTCAAGTCATATTTCATTCCATATGTAGCTTGCGTTATTTTTCTAATTTATTTTAGAAAGTAATCTGAAATTCCTGTGTTGAAGGTTCCTAAACAGCTCTGTGGACCATTAAGGACTCAGTTTTCAGAATCACAAAACATTATTGCTGAGGGGTACTCCAGAGCTGAAGGGTCTGCGAACCAGAGAAGTGAAGTGATTTTTCTCAGTGTCACCCAGCAAGTTTCATGGTTGGCAATAGAACCAGGGTCTTTGGACTCAAAATACACTACCTGCCTAGTTACAAGGGAAATTCCTACTTTTTGTCTCCCAGATAGTTTCTTTCATTTGTAGTACAATTGTCTTCTGGCCAGTTCTTTCTCTTTGTTCTCAACAAAATAAATATTTAAGGAATACTTAATACACAAAGTATTACATTAGGGACTAAGAGAGATACAAGTTTTAAACACAAAGTACAGAGTTTTCTGCTTTTTAAGTCTAAGAGGAGGATTCTTTCTTATTCAAGCTGACCACTGCCACTATTAAAATTTCAATCCAATTAAATAACTATGAGCAGAAAAATGAATTCCTATAACAATTCAATTCAGTAAACATTCATTAAAAAATTTTATCTGCCAGGCAATATGCTAGATATTGAGGATTCAAAGACAAAAAAGAAAGCCATTACTGCCTTCAGATAGATTTCTTTTTAATCTAGTCATACAGGTATCTACCCAAATCACTGTATGATCTACTAAAAACTCTAGATTTAAATTGACATGACTTCATTTTCAAGGGAGAGAAGGCATGGTATAGACATGGAAAGACTTGGAAAGAGATAACCTAGATTTTAAATCAGAATTTGATTTACATGAGTTTTGTGACCTGGGATAGGTTAAAATTTGGGGGCCTCATTTTCCTCACAGGTAGAGAATGAGGACAATATTATTGACTCTATCTAATAGCAAAGCACTACATAAACAAGAGCTGTTATTGTTAATTCATCTAAGAACTTAGATCCACTATTGTGGTATGGATTTTCTCTTGAGAAAAGGGAGGATCACTCCAAATAATTATTGATTAGAGAAATACAAACTAAAACAACTATAAGGTATCACTTCATACCTATCAGATTGATAAAGATGAGAAAAAGGGAAAATGATCAATCTTAGAGAAGTTGTGGGAGGACTGGAACATTAATGCATTGCTGGTGGAGTTGTGAACAGATCCAACTATTCTGGAGAGCAATATGGAACTTTGCCCAAAGAGCAATAAAAATGTTCATACCCTTTTACCCAGCAATTCCAATTCTAGGTCTATATCCAGAAGAATTTTTAAAAGAACAGGAAAAGTCCCACATATTACAAAATATTCACAGCAGCTCTTTTTACAGTAATAAAAATATGGGAAATTGAGGGGATGCCCATCAATTGGGGAATGGCTAAACAAGTTATGGTACAGGAATGCTACAGAATATTATTGTTTTATAAGAAAACATAAATGGTTGGACTCTGGAAAAGAATGGAATGACTTACGGGATCTGATGCTGAGTAAAGGGAGCAAAACTAACAGAACAATATACATATTAACAACAACATTGTGAGATGATCAACCTTGACGTAATCAACTCCTCTCAGTAGTTCAGAGAGCTAGGACAACTGTATTAAACCAGCTATGCACAATGTTATCCCCATCCAGGGGAAGAAAAACAAAACAAAACAAAAACAAATAAACAAACAAAAAAAACCCTTCAGAATCTGATGAACACTTCATAAAAATTATCTCCTATGTATCTCTTTCCCTTAAACCTAATCCTCATACCTAAAATGACTAACCTGTAAACATGTTTATCAAAGATATGAAAATATCTATAATATTAACCTGACTGTTCACTGCTGAGGGGAGGGCAGTGGGAAGGAAGGGTAGAAGGAAATTTTATAACTTAAAAAATATACATGTGCATTTGGATGGAAAAAAATAAATAAATTAAGTAAAAACTTCTGGGGAGAAAGGAGAGGATCAAAAAAGAGAAGGAAAAAAATAACATGGAAATAACATCCCTTCATTTTTTGGAGTTATATCTACCCATTTTTATGATCTCTTTTTTATTTATTTTTTCATAGAATTTTGTTTTATTCTTTTTTGTTTGTTTTTTAATTAAAGATTTTATTTGAGTTTTACAATTTTCCCCCAATCTTACTTCCCTTCCCCCATCCCCCCACAGAAAGCAATCTGTCAGTCTTTACTTTGTTTCCATGTTGTACATTGATCCAAATTGAGTGTGATGAGAGAAAAATCATATCCTTAAGGAAGAAACAAAAAGTATAAGAAATAACAAGATCTGACAATATGATATCTGTTTTTTTTAATTAAAGGGAATAGTCCTTGAACTTTGTTCAAACTCCACAGCTCTTTATCTGGATACAGATGGTACTCTCCATTGCAGACAGCCCAAAATTGTCTCTGATTATTGCACTATTGGAAGGAGCAAGTCCATCAAGGTTGATCATCACTCCCATGTTGCTGTTAGGGTGTAGAGTGTTTTTCTGGTTCTGCTCATCTCACTCAGCATCAATTAATGCAAATCCCTCCAGGCTTACCTGAATTCCCATCCCTCCTGGTTTCTAATAGAACAATAGTTTTATGGTCTCTTTTTTATCCTGTCCATATTGTTTTCCTTATTTAGCTTACATGGCTAAAGGACAAGAATCCCATGTAGGCTTCTGGTTTGTTTGGGGTTTGGAACACTTCTTAAGAAACAAAATAAAGATAAATAGAATGGGTTAATGGGAACTATATTCTTTTCAGATAGAATCCTAAAACCTGAATTCATTCTTCCACTATTCTGGAGGCAACAAATTGGTTTGTTATGCATTTGTTCATGGGCATCAAATCCATAAAAACCAATACAAATAAAAATAAGAAAAGTTGATTTTTGTTGAGCTTCCCTCAATTATCTTAAACCAAAATTTTACCTGAGCATAGTTTTATTCAGTATATGCTGGTAAAGGTTTAACAACCAGCCCTCTGGGCAAAAATGCATGCATGCTATAATTTCACATTGAATTTGCTTTATTAGCCACTTTCTTAAGGCTAAAAAAAAATCAATTAGATCCAGCTAGAATTTGTAGCATTTGTCTATTTATAATGTGTAAATACTCACAAAGAAATTTAACAATTGGCTTCCTCTCCAGTTGGAATTGGCATTATATCTCTGGCATTATAATGATTTCAACTTCCTGACATTTTCTATATTGTTAGGATTATACTAATTTTAAAACAGAAAAATCCAACAGTAGATATCATTACTCTCTGTAAGTCAGTGTAATTGTTTATTCTACTTCAGGTAGAGAGTACCATAGTTGTGCTGATGTTATAAAATTATATGGAAAAGGAAAAAGAAGAGTGATAGTTGTTAGGGCATAGGACAAAGTCAGATTATTGTTCACTTACTAGTCTTTTCCCCTATTTAAAAATGACCTAAAAACCATTGAACAATAGTTTTATGGTGAGACAAAAGATATTTCAAAAGTATAGATAAAATTTCTCTTTTCTTTTCTCTTTAAGAGCTAATAGCTTAAAATATGGTTATATAAATATATTAGTCACTTCTAGATACACAACAGAATAGAAAGAGAATTGTGCAAAAAGCTATGCATCTCTGTTATATATCTAGCTTTTCTTTTTAAGTGTATAATAAATTCAACATGTAACATAGAAAAAAATGTAATACATTTGGAATGGATAATAAAGTTCCTAAATATCTGCCCTAAAGCTCCTAAAATATTGCCATTTCACCTCAGTGACACCTGTCCATTTCAATGCTTATCTGAGCCATTTTCCCCACTTTAATCATTAATCACACAGCAACATATTACCACTGCTTTAGTACCTTTGAATCAATAATTGATAAAGTAGATAAAGAACAAGCCCTTCAAGTCAGCAAGACCTGAAATTAAGTTCCACTTCTAACAGTATTGGATGGGTGAACCTTAGCTTCTTTTAGTTTTTAATTGATATTTTATTTTTCAAAATATGTGTTATTAAAGTTTTTCAACATTCATCCATATATATATATATATATATAATATATATATATATATATGTATATTTTTAGGTTATAAAATTTCCTTCCACCCCCCTTCCCACCCCCTCCCTTCAGCAGCAGTCATGTTAATATTGTACATATACATTTATGTTAAATATGTTTACAGATTAGTCATTTTTTGGTATGAGGAATTAGGATTAAGGGAAAGAAATGCACAAGAGATTTTTTTAAAAAGTGAATGTAGTATTTATCAGATTTTGAAAGATTTTTTGTTTTATTTTATTTTATTTTGTTTTTCTTCCTCTGGATGGGGATAGCATTGTCCAGAGCTAGTCTAATAGGATTGTCCTAGGTCTCTGAACTGCTCAGAGCAGCTGTAACCATCAAGACTGATCATCTCACAATGTTGTTATTAATGTGTACAATGTTCTCTTGGTTCTACTCCCTCCAATCACCATCAGATCCTGTAATTCATTCCATACTTCTCTAGAGTCCAATCATTTATGGTTTCTTATAGAACAATAGCATTCCATATTATTCAGACATTTAACCTCTTTACTTAACCTCTCTAGATTCCTCAAGACTACAGGTGGCAAAGAAAGTATCAAATCATCCTGGTAGGACACATTTTCCCCTCTGAAGATATCTATAGTAAGGAAATCAGCGGTCTAGCTCCTTTGCCTCTATAATTTTTGGGGGGGATTCCAAGAGTTCAATTTAATTAGGCCTTCTTTGTGGATGACAAGAAGAAGGTATAGAAAAATTAAACAAACCATTTACAGCAAATAAGTAATTAGTAACACAATGGAGGAACTTATTCAGTGAGAGTTCCTGAATTCATCTTAATCCACACTCACAGATTTTTTCCCAAGCTTTTTTAAAATATATCTAATACTGTTTTTTATCAATTTGACATTTAAAAGATATATGACCTAATTTTAACTGAAATAATGAATTACATAAAAGAAAGAACATTTTCATTGTTTTATAGAAACAAATCAGGCCATTCAGATATTCAAAGATCTATTAAAAGTGAATTCAAAATACCATATATGATAGAAATCCCAAAAGCTTATTTGTTATATTCAGCATATTAAGAAAAATTGAAGAGTAATCATTTGATAATGGACTGCTCTATAGACCAAAAATGAGATCCCTTCAAGTGAAGGTTATGATGTATTAACAAAAACATGTTGCAGACACAGTTCCAAAGTTGTCATCTTCCCCCCACCCATGAAATATTCATTCTGCACGGGGGGGGGGGGGGGGGGAGTATCCCTTTTGAGTGAAAGTAGATTGAGTTTCTCATCATGTTTTTTACAGTAAAATTTTTATTAAAAGAACCATTTGGAAACTTTTTTAATGTTTTGTTAGAAAATATATTTGCAGAGGGGCGGCTAGGTGGCGCAGTGGATAAAGCACCGGCCCTGGAGTCAGGAGTACCTGAGTTCAAATCTGGCCTCAGACACTTAATAATTGCCTAGCTGTGTGGCCTTGGGCAAGCCACTTAACCCTGTTTGCTTTGCAAAAACATAAAAAAAATGTATTTGTATATTAGATATCCCACCTTTTATCGAAACAATACGAATAGAAAGTTCACCAACTGTTTTTGAACTATACTAAGGTAAGAAGTAACATATTGGCTTGCTGAGAAGTATGGAAAGAAGATACCATATCAGTTATACTCTTTGGCCAATAGTATAAAGATCATCAAGATAGAAACACAATTGGGACAAGAGAAAAAAAAATCCATGTCTAGCAAAAGGAGAAAATTCTGAAATATAGTCATAAAGCACAAATTTTAAAATTTTTAAAAAGGACTTATCCCAACCAGAGGAAGAAAAGCAAAACAAAACACACACACACACACACACACACACACACACACACACACACAAACCCTTCAGAATCTGATGAACACTTTATAAAAATTATCTCTTATGTATATTTTTCCCTTAATTCTAAATCCTTATACCAAAAATTACTAATTTGTTAACATGTTTAACAAAATGTGTATGTACAATGCTAACTTAACTGTTTGATGCTGAGGGGAGGAGGGGTGGGAAGGGAGGGAGGAAGGAAATTTTGTAACTTAAAAATATACATGTGGGGGCGGCTAGATGGCGCAGTGGATAGAGCACCGGCCTTGGAGTCAGGAGTACCTGGGTTCAAATCCGACCTCAGACACTTAATAATTACCTAGCTGTGTGGCCTTGGGCAAGCCACATAACCCCATTGCCTTGAAAAATCTAATATATATATATATATGCATATGGATGAAAATAAATAAATTTTTTAAAAAAATTTTAAAAAGGACTTACCATGTACATTACAAAACCCTGGCCACCAAAACTGTGTTTGGAATGATAGACTATGTTTTTTAAAAATAACTCCAAATTTTAGCAAAAATAGTCAAAAAGTTATGCAAATGAGAGATGGAGAGGGAATGATAAAAAAACAAAATATCTAGCATTTCATCATAATACTTTAGCATTAGAATAGTTATAGTAGTACATTTTATATACTATAGTATGATAGTATTACTGTTTTATAATTGGGCCATGCCCAATATATAACCAGTCCTTGTTAAGAAATTGTACATTAGGTCAATCATATTACTACGAAGTCTATAACTAAAGGATCAAAAAAAGAAAAAGAATTCATAGGTATATAAATGTTTATAGTAGCTCTTTTTACAGTGTTTATGAATTGGAAACTGAGAGAGCATCTATGAACTGGAAAATGACTAAACAAAGTATAATAGATGAATATACACCATATATAGGGAAATAATGGATACAGCTTCAAAGAAACCTGAGAAGACGTCTACAAACTATGAAGAATGAATTGAATAGAATTAAAACAATTTAAACAATAACAAAGTAATAAAAAAACAAACAATTTTGAAAGACTTAGTAACTCTGAACAAGACAATGCTCCTCCACAATTTCAGAGGACTCATGGAGTACTACCACTGTCCAAGTAGAGAGATAATAGATAATTCAAATGTGGCTTTTGGGAATTTTGTTTGTTTATTTTTGCTATTGTTTTTGTCAATGTGAGGATTTGTTTTACAACTATATATTTGCAATAAGGGTTTGGGGTTTTTTTTTTGTTTTTCTTATTTTTGCAATAACAGGGGGAAGGGAAAAATGAGAGAGAGAGAGAGAGAGAGAAAACTGAAAAAATTTAATAAATTATACAATAGAGTCAGTGAATAAAAAGAAAATTCTCTTCTTTGGAGGAAGCACTATTTACAAGAGGTTAAGTGTAATCAATATATATGAAAATTGATGGAAGCTGTTCATTTTTTTCTCAAAGCAGAAAATATAATGAAGAAAAGCAATCTTTCCCATAATGCTAAATATACATATCTTATGGAAAAGATGATATGAGAAATTTAATTTTAATATGTATTAATAATTAACTTGTTCATTAGGTTTATTAGGCAGTATTAGAGCCTAATAAGAGCATGGCTCCTTCATGGGAAATTATTAAAATAACCGATAGCACTTTTTTTGACACTGAAACTTGAAGTTTGGCAGTTCTAGATTTCTATATGGATTCAGCAATGAGAAAATGAATCTTCTTATCTCTTTTGTAGTATCTGTTTAAGAAAATGTTTTTGTGTTGTGCAAGAATAAAAATGGGGTCTCATTTGAATAGCATGGGTAAAATGGATTTCCAAAATAGATTTAATTATGTATTAAAGTTTCTTCCCATGAGGTGGAGACTTTCTGGTGTCTACAGACCAATGATAAATAAATGAGAATATAGGGAATCATATAAGTCAAAAACAGATTGTAGCAAGGTCTTCTGAGAACTCTCAATTCCGGCAGAGGGGCATGTAGAGGTGACTTTTGAGAAAAACTAGACTGACATGGAACCTGTTGTGTCCCTTTCCACATGGGTGGGGTAGCTTCCTTTGATTGACTGCCTATGTCTTTCAAACTGAATGAGCAATTGCTCTTCCTTTATCCCCATCTATGCTTTTTCATCTATTCTCCCCCCCCCCACTTAATAGTATTTTATTTTTCCAATTACATGTAAAGATAGTTTTCAATATCAATTTCTATAAGACCTTGAGTTGTAAATTTTTCTCCTTCCATCTCTTGTCCCCTCCCCAAGATACTAAGCAGTCTGATAAAGGTTATACATGTACAATCATGTTAAATATAATTCCACATTAGTCAAGTTGTAAAAGAAGAATCAAAGGGGCGGCTAGGTGGCGCAGTGGATAGAGCACCGGCCTTGGAGTCAGGAGTACCTGTGTTCAAATCCGGCCTCAGACACTTAATAATTACCTAGCTGTGTGGCCTTGGGCGAGCCACTTAACCCCATTGCCTTGAAAAAAAAGAAGAATCAAAAAGGGGGGGGGGAGTATAAGGGAAAAAAAAGAAAAACAAAAAATTAAAGTGAAAATAGTATGATTCAATATGCATTCAGATTCCATAGTTCTTTCTCTTTTGTGAATAGCATTTTCTATCACAAATCTTTTGGAATTGATCATCATATAATATTGCTGTTACTGAGTACAATGTTCTCCTGGTTCTAATCATTTCACTCTGCATCAGTTCATATAAGTCCTTTGATACTTTTTCTGAAATCCACAGACTTACCATTTCTTAAAGCATAATAGCATTCCATTAAATTCATATACCACAACTTGTTCAGTAATTTGCCAATTAATGATCATCCCCTGGATTTCCAATTCCCTACAAAAAGAGCTGCTATAAATATTTTTGTATATATGGGTCTTTTTCCATTTATTATGATTTCCTTGTGATACAGATCTAATAATGATATTGCTCAAAAGGTATGCAGTTTGGACATAGCTCCAAATTGCTCTCCAGAATGATTGGGTCAGTTCATAACTCCACCAACAATGCATTAGTGTTCTAATATTCCCTCATCTTCTCCAACATCTATCATTTTCCTTTTCAGTCATATTAGTCAATCTAATAGGTAAATTTACATTTCTCTAAGCAATAGTGATTTAGCACAATTTTTCACATATGATTTTTAGATAACTTCAATTTCTTCATTTGAAAACTGCCTGTTCATATCATTCAATTATTTATTACTTGGAGAATGACATATTCTTATAAATTTGACCTAATTCTTTCTATATGTAAGAAATGAGGTCATTATCAGAAACATTGACTACAAAAAGTGTTTCCCAGTTTCTTGTATTCCTTCTAATCTTGGTTGCATTGGTTTGTTTGTGCAATACCTTTTTAATTTAATGTAATCAAAATTATGCATTTTGGGGGGCAGCTAGGTGGCGCAGTGACACCAGCCCTGGAGTCAGGAGTACCTGAGTTCAAATCCAGCCTCAGACACTTAATAATTACCTAGCTGTGTGACCTTGGGCAAGTCACTTGACCCCATTTGCCTTGCAAAAAAAAAAACTAAAAAAATTAGCATTCTATAATGTTCTCTCTTTCTTGTTTGCTCAAAAATTCTTCCCCTCTTCATAGATCTGAAAGATAAACTATTCTTTGAACACTACCCTTTATGTACCCATTCAGAGGGCTTGGAATAAGATGCTTGAGAAGTGAAAGGAGCTTGGATTACAACCAAGAATCAACTACCCAGAAAAATTGAGCATACTTTCAACATTCCTGAAGAAAAGACCAGAATGATCTTCAAATATGATCTTCAAATATAAGACTCAAGGAAAGCATAAAAAAGTAAATAAGAAAGAAAAAAGTATTCAATAAGGTTAAACTGTTTACATTATTACATGGGAAAATGATATCTATAACTCATAAGAATTCTATCTCTGTTAGGATAGTTTAAAAGAGTATATATAGTGAGTGTGGGTATAAGTTAACTTTGATATGAGAATATAAAAAATTAAGGAATGAAATAAATGGTTATACTAGGAGAAAAGTAAAGGGGGAAGAACAGGATACAAGATAGAGAAGGTACAAAAAACCTTTTATAATAAAGGGAAACAAAGGAGGGGGTGAGTATTGCTTAAAATTTATTTTCACTAGATTTGACTCAGAGAGGGAATAACATATATATTCAATTGAATATAGAAATTATTTTCACCTTACAGGAAAGTAGGAAGGGAAAGGGGAAAGAAAAGGGAAATGATGGATGGAAGGGCACATATTTGAAGGAAACATATTAGAAGAAGAGAGACACATGCATAGTAAAGATAAAAGACTGGAGCAGAATATTTTATGCTTCAGTTGAAGTAAAAAAACAGAACTAGCAATTCTGAACTCAGACAAAGCAAAAGCATACATAGACCTAATTAAAAGAGACAAGGAAGGAAACTTACTTGCTAAAAAGTCCCTTTGACAATGAAGAAATAATGAAACTAAACTTAGATACCACCAAATGATATAGCATCCAAATTCTTGAAGACATTGAGTTACAGAAAAAAATGCCCTCTGCATCAAGGTACCTGAAGTTGGCAGCTTACTCACTGTGCCAGGTGGCCTGACCTAGTCACACCTGTTGTGCCAGTGGTTCCTGGGTTGGAATCTTGCTTCTCTTCTGGGGCTGGAGGCTTCACGGCTGGCTGGCTATGTCAGCTGAGGGACCTTGGTTGTGGATCTGTGCTGTGGCCAAGAGTCTCCCACTGACTTATCTGGACACCACATTACTCCTTTTCCCAAGTGAGGTAGACCTTACTTGAAGACCTTCTAAGTGATCTTAAGCTGTAAAATTTTTTCACTCTATCTTTTTTGGATTCTGTTGCTCCAGAATCTGCTTAGAAGCCCAAGTTAGTTTCCAAGGTGAACTGGATAGAGTTCAGGTAATTTCCTCATTTTTCTCTGCCATCTTGGCTCCACCCAAATTCAGCTATTCTTTCTACCATCTTCTCAGAGGCTATAAGGTGTAAAGGGAAGACTATCCTTTCTCTTTCTCTTTAACCCCTGCTTAGAAAAATGGAACTGGGTGGTGTTAGTTTCTATTCTGTCTTGTTTGTCATCAGGTGCCAGTCTCCACAGAGACTTGGGCTTTCAATCCAAAGTCATCTTATTGCCAGGTTCACAGGCTAGGTGGTCTAGTCAGCCAGGACTGAGACCTGGGCTTCTGTTCCACAGGAACCAAACTAAACTCTGAATCTAATCTCCTTCCTTATGCCAGAAAGTGGTTCAATTTGGGTAAGTTGGGAGACTTAGTTTCTCATGTTTTGGGGATAAGTGTTATCCTTTGATAAGAAAAATCCTCTGAAATAAATGTTCCTTTTGTAAAAGTTCCCCTGTGTTAACAAAGATATTTTATGAACTACTTACTTTTTCAAAGGAAAGATACTATTTGATACTAAAAGAAAAACTCTAGTTAAAAGTGGATAAGAACGTCCGGCAGAAACAAAAATATTTTAAGGATTTATGCAAATAGTTATGCCAGAAATCTTGAAAAAAGACAAAATTCACCAAATATTATAGTTAAGGGTTTGTTTTATATGTTGTTTTACTTTTCTATCCCCCCCCAAATTATCACATACTTTCACAAGCATCCCTGTCCCTTCTTTTTTCACACCAGGTTCTGTGACATCCTTATTCATTTCAGAATGGAATGTTCCAAACTCTAAAACAATCAGAACATTTCTCAGGGAAGAAAAAAAGAAAAAGACCCAATACTATGAACTTTGGGAAATTACTTTTGCTCTACTGAGTTTGATTGCCATCACTTTAAAACAATGACAGTCATCTCTTCTAAGTACAAATTATCCAGAACAGAGCCCTCAAACTCCTAATTTGAAACAGCAAAAGAAAATCAACCATCCTATAATCCATTTTACGTCAGAGAAAAGATGTGATGTGAAAACAGTTATAACAGAACAACCTGACCCTGGGAGACTTCACCACCCCCCTACTTCCTCTTGCTTGGGTGACGAGGGACTGTGTACTAGGGATGCTCCAACTGCACAAATAAAGTGAGATCAGGCCAACATCCTGGAAGGGAAGGGGGAGGGCATCACCCTACTCTGATAGCTGTTTGCCAAGTTCTAGTTAACCCAGTTACAGTAAAGCCATTGTTGCCTGCTTAGTGGGGCAAACCTCAAATCTACATGGCATTCAGGATGGTGAGATGGCTGTCTCCAATGCCTATAACTGCAATTCAAAGGTTTAAACCCTACTGTGGAGCAGAAGAAAAAAGCAAAACAAGGGAAATGGATTTTATAGCAATGGGAAATAGAGCAGATTACACAGTAGCCAATTGCTTCCCATTTTGAGGATTAAATGGCAATTGGATCAAAGTGATAAAATGGTTTAGATATTCATGCCATCAAGACAAAAGACATTCATTGCCAGAGGAAATCCTTCTAAGTCTTAGAAGTTTAACAACAGTACCTAAATGGAAAATAGAATGCAACTGGCTAGCTTGAGGGTTTGAACAATACAAAAGTGAGCCCACTGTCCTAATGCAGTCATTTGGGCTGCAATTTGAAGTTGGCAGAATTAAAACAAACATTATTATTGTTATTTAACACTTCTTATGCACAAAGTGTAAATGAAAGTTGAGTCTCAAAACAACTTCAACTGGACAACCAAAGAATTGCTGTTGGTCTGAACAGCATCAAAGTACTGAAATGAAAAAGACATAATATTAAATCATATAAACATTTAAGATGATTTCAAAGATATGAATACTATCAAACCACTAGAAATACACAAAGCTTTGCGTGAATTCTTCATTGTTCATCTAGATCTATGAGATTGTATATCTATACTCTAAAATTAAAGCCAGACTTTTAAAAATAATTTGAGACCTACTGAACTGCAATAAGAGATTATTCTTATCTCATGTCTTCTATTCCTAAACACCTACTCTTAAGCACAGGACTTCAACATTCATGTTGATGCTACTAACTCCCTAATCAACTAATTCCTCATTCCATTATCTTCACCCTCACTCTATCTCAGCCTTGCAGGCATTCACCATTACTCAAAGGTATTGCAGTTTATTAATTAAAAGCTGACAATCCTCTGACTATAACATTCTATCATTAAGTAAGCATTTATGAAAGTCCTTTCATTTTAAGGTTTGATAAAAACTTTAAAAGTATCTATGATTAAATATCATAAAACCTAGAGTTTTTAAAACCTCTATAATTTCTGTATTGTGATATTCTTGATACAACAACAACTGAACTCAAAGGGGAGATGTGTTTTCCATAATAGTATCTATCCTCTTTCTATATCTCTCTCTTCCTTTTCTATGCCAAATTGCTAGAAAATATTATACCTGTTGCTTCTATTTCTTCTCACTCCTCAACCTTTAGCAATCACTATTGAAATGAACTATTCTTTTCAAAATTAACAATGATCTGTTAAATTTAATGGTCTTTTCTTGATCTATATGATTTATTTGGCACTATCAACTATGTTTTCTCTCCTCCTGGATTCTTTTTCTCCACTTGAGTTTTTATCATTTTACTCTCTCTGGCCTCAAATTCTGTCTACTTATTTTTCCTAAGTGCCCAAGACATTTTTATGGTCAACTTTTCTTCTCCCTTTTTGTGACCTTGTCTGAGTCTAATTATTTTCTTCATGTATATGCCTCATAGATGGACATATTCAATCCCAGATTCTTCCTACATTTCAGTCTTATATTGCCAATTCCAAACTAGAGACATTTCAAATTCAACATATCCAAAAAACATCATGATATTATCATCTTTTCCCCAAAACCCATCCTCTTCCAAGTTTCCCAGTTTCTGTCAAAGGCATCACTAACCTTCCTGTCCTCTGGATTTGTAATCTTAATATTATCTTAAAAATCATCAATCTCCATCATCCCACATATCCAATTAATTACAAATATTAGTATATCTGTTTTATAACTCTTGTATCTGACCCCTTATCTATTCATATAGCCTTCAATCTTAGTTCAGCCCTTATCTCTTCTCATCTAGATTATTGGAATAACTTTTTAATTGGTCTTCCTTCTTCAAGTTTGTCACAACCACAAATCATTCTGTGTACTAAGGCCAATTTTTTTTTTTGTTTTGTTCAGAACAGGTTGTGTCTCTCTCCAGTTCAATAGGTGGTAGTATTTTTTATTGTCTCTAGGGTAACAATAATAATGAATAACAATTATAACAGCTAACATCTATACAAAGTTTACTACGTTCCAGCTACTGTGCTAAGTGCTTTAAAATGATTATCTTTTTCAATTCTCACGACAACCCTTGGAGGCAGGGGTTATGAGGAGCTCCATTTTTCAGATGAGGTAACTGGACAAATAGGTTTAAAGTGACTTGCCCAGGATCACTCAGCCTCTAAGAGTCTGAGATTGAGTCTTCCCGACTCCAACATTTACTGCACCAACTAGGTACACAAGCAAATACAGCATTCCAAATGCTTTAGGGAAGTTTTAATTTAACTGTTTAATAGTCTAAAACTGCATGAGGACTTTCAAGGCAACTATTTAAAGTTTCCTTCCTCCGTTTTTTTTAAAGATTTAGAAACTAAGGTAAACAGGGTTCAGTGACTTGCCCAAGTGAGTTTCTGAGGTCAGATTTATACTCAGAAAGATGAGTCTTCCTAACTCTAGGTCTGGCACTTTATCTACTACACCATCTAGCTGCCCAGGCTATCAATAGACATATGAAAAAATACTCTGAATAAATGATAATTATAGAAATGTCAACTAAAAGAATGCCAATTTATAAGCATTAGTTAGCTTATATGTATTAGTTAACAACAAAGGAACGAAGCAAATGTTGGAGGGACTGTCAGAAACAGGTACATTAATACATTTAGATAAAACTGTGAACTTGTTCAGCATTTTGGAATAATTTGGAAAGTATACATATAAATCATTCAACTATGTAACCCATCTATAGCACAATGAGGTTTATACCCCAAAGAGATATAAAAGGACCGATATTGTACAAAAATATTGATAGCAGTTTTATGTATTTGTTTGTATGCCAAAAAGGTAGAAATTGAAGGGATGCCTATCAACTGAGAATGGTTGAACAAGGTATCATATATGAATGTGATGCAACATACAATGCTAAAAGAACTATGAAAGGGTATATTATAGGGAAATGAAGTTGGTATGAACTAATTTAGAGTGATTTGAGCAGAAACAGGCAAACTATACAAAAAGAACAAAACAATAAAGACAAACCACTTGAAAGACTTAAAAACACAATGATCAACACAATGACAAACTGTAATGCCAGAGGTCTCATGATGAAACATGTTACCTCATGAACAAGAGAGATAGCATAGATAGAGAGCTAGATCTCAAAGTTGTTTGTCCAAACATCACCAGCAGCATCAGATATATCTATAGATCTGCATAGCTTGGCTATGTCTAGAAAAAGATGTCCATCTATAAAGACATAGATTTCTAGACATGAATTTTTCTATATCTACTTGTAGATCCCTATCTCCACACAACCTAGCAATTCATTTGTTCAAGCATACATTTGTAATAAAAATTTTGTTGTTCTTTCTCAAAGTAGGAAAGAGAGCTCAAAAGGAAAAAAACAGGTGGGATTTTTTTGGTTGAAAAAAATTTTTAACTTAAAAAAAAAGAAAAAAGGCAAAGCCAAGACAGCAGGAAAAAACCCAGAAAGTTGTCTAAGATCTCCCCAGTTTTTATCAGAAATATTAAATTAAGCCTTTAAATGGATTCTGTAGCATTTGAAATTATAAAAAAAAGACAAGTGAAATAATTTCCTAGCCAAGGATAACTTAGAAAGAAAGGGATAACCTGGTTAAAAGGGGAGTGCAGCCCAGTACAGACAGTGAATAGGCCAACCAGCTTGAGGGTTTAACCACAGTATAGAGCAGCAACCAAGGCTCCATGATCCAAGACTCAGCAGACAAGTAGCACAATAGGTCAGCTATGAGGACTCCATCCCCAGCATAGAAGGTAAACTGCCAACCCAGGAATCCCTGGTACAGCAGGTGTGACCTCCCCAATACCTAGGCAAGCTTCCAGCCTCAGATGCTGTAATGTAGAAAGCCATATTCCAGTATGAGAAGCTTGAAATAGCATCCCCTATGCCCCAGGAGCAAAGCTCAACTTTAAGAAAATGAACAACAGCCAGAAAAGAGTTCTGATCATAGAAAGTTCTTCATATTACAGGGAAGATCAAAACATAAACTCAGATGAGAACAACAATGTCAAACTGCCTAAATGCAAAGTCTAACAGGAGATGACCCCAAAGATCTTATTAGAAGGATTCAAGAAAGATTTTAAAAATCAAATTAGAGGAAAAACTGGGAAAGAAATGAGAATTATGCAAAAGAGAAAGAGTCAACAGTTTAGATAAGGAAAGATAAAAATTAACTGAAGAAAACAATTCCTTAAAAAACACAATTGGCAAAATGGAGGAAAAATCCAATGAATATAACACCTTAAAAAAAGTAGAATTGGCAGCTTCTGTTATCCTAGCACAATTACCTATCTCATGGATGTTTCCTTTCCTTTCCTTTTTTTCCTTTCTCGACTATCTTTGGTGATCTTACCAGCCCAGCTTTCAGTTGTTTCTTCTTTGCTTAAATTTACTATTTTCTTAAAAACTTTCTTTCTTTACCTTGCTAATTAACTCTGTGAATTAACTTAAACTTTTGTAAGTAACCTGTGAATTAAAATGTAAACCTTTGCTTAAAACAAAAAGTAGAATTGACCAAATGGAAAAGAGGGTACAAAAACAATCCTGAAGAAGATAATTCCTTAAAAATTAGAATTGAGCTAGTGGAATCTGACTCTAAAAGACATCAAGATTCAATTAAGCAAAATTAAAAGAATGAAAAAAATAGAAGAAAATGTAAAATAACTCATTTGAAAAACAAATGACTTGGAAAACTGATTGAGAAGAGATAATTAAGAATTTGTAGAAAGCCAAGATCAAAAAAGGGCCTGGATAGACTTGTCAAAATGTTATCAAGGATCAGATTTCTTAAAATTTCTTAAATTTTCTTAAATTTCTTAAAATCAGAGGGTAAGTCATTGAAATAACCCAGTGATCACCTCCTGAAAGAGATATCAAAATGAAAACTCCAAGGAATTTTGTAGACAAATTGAATGGGTATAGAAAGGAATATACCTTTTTCTTAGTAGCAGTAGTAGTAGACACCTACACAGAAACTGACCATGTTTTAGGGCATAAAATCCTCAAAATCAAATGCAAAAGGTCAGAAATATTAGATACATCCTTTTCAGATCATGATGCAATAAAAATTATATGAGATAAAGGACCATGGAAAGAATGACTAAAAATTAATTGTGAATGACATAGCCTAATCCTAAAGAATAGGTGGACCAATTTACTACCCTGCAAAATTTAGCATGTACTGTCAGGGGAAAAAATAGATGTTCAACAAAACAGAGGAATTCCAAAATTTCCTGACAAAAAGACTAGAACTGAACAGAGAATTCAAATACACAACCAAAGAGATGAATGAAAAGGTAAATGAAAAGGGAAGGGTAAAACAAATCAAAACAAATGTTAGTCAAGACCATCAAATTGTATAGAACCCTAAAAGAGAAGATACAGCATTATAAATCTTGAGAATTGTACTACTCTTAGGACATCTGAAGAGTCAAATATAATTGAAGAGATTGGACTTTGAGGATATGGGAATCTTGTTTCTCCATTGAAGAGAGCCAAGATGACATCACTATGTTTGAGACAAAAAACCCTGATGAAAAGCAGTGGTGTTTACTCTAAAAGAAAAAGAATAAATGGGTCAAATAACAAATCATAGAAACAATCAATAATTTCATCAAAGAGAATGATATTATCAAGATAATATACCAACATTTAGGGATATGGCCAAAGCATTACTTAGGGGATCTTTTATTTCTCTAAATATTTGTATGAATAAAATAGAAAAGAACAGATCAAAGAATTGGGCGTGCAACTAAAAAAAGTTAGAAAAAGAAAACTTTTTAAATCCGCAATTAAATATCAAATTAGAAATTCTGAAAATCAAAAGAGAGATTAATAAAATTTAAAATAAGAAAACCAATGAACTAATAAATAAAACTAAGACCTGTTTTTTTTAATTTAAAAATAAATAAATGTGATCAATTTGATTAAAGAAAGAAGAAAAACAAATTGCTAATACCAAAAGTGAAAAGGGAGAATTCATGCCTAGTGAAGAGAAAATTAAAACAATTATTATGAGGTATTTTGCCTAACTATATGCCATTAAATCTGGCAGTCTAGCTATTTATAAAAATCTGACAGTCTATATATTAATAAAAATATAAATTGCCCAGATTATCAGCAAAGAAAATAAAATACTGAGTCCTATTTTAGAAAAAGTAATTGAACAAGTCATCAGTGAATACCCTAAGGAAAAATCTATTCATGTTTTCTTCCAAATATTTAAATAATTACTACCAATATTACATAAACTATTTGGAAAAATAGGTGAAGAAGGAATCCTCCCAAATTCTTTTTATAGCATAACCAGGAAGAGTCAAAACAGAGGAAAAAATACAGCCCAATTTTCCTAATGAATGCAAGTATTTTGAATAAAATATTAGCAATGAAATTACAATTTATCATCAGACTAACACACTATGATAAGGTGAGATTTATAGGAAATCCTAGGAAAGTAAGACTGGTTCAATATGAGGA
The DNA here is from genome assembly GCF_037893015.1 of Macrotis lagotis. NCBI lineage: Eukaryota > Metazoa > Chordata > Mammalia > Peramelemorphia > Peramelidae > Macrotis > Macrotis lagotis. The sequence continues at coordinate 241,491,405 of NC_133661.1, read as the reverse complement.
AAATGATAAGCATACTTGACCATATCAGTAATAAAATCAACAGAAACCATATCATAATTTCAATAGATGCAGAAAAAACTTTTGACAAAATATCACCCCTATTCTTATTAAAAACACTAGATAGTAGAAGAATGGGTGATGTGTTCCTTAAAATGATAAGAGGTATCTACTTTAAAACTACCAGAAAGCATTTTCTGTAATGGTGATAAGGGAGAAACTTTACCAATAAAATTACAGGTGAAACAAGTATACTCATTATCACCATTATTATTCATTTCAAAATAGTACTAGAAATGTTAGCTTTAGCAGTAAGAAAAGAAAAAGAAATTGAAGGAATCAGAATTGGCATTGAGCACACAAAGCTATCACTCTTTACAAATTATATGATAGTAAAATTAGAGAATCCTAGGGAATCAACTAAAACTATATGAAAAATTAACTACCTTAGCAAAATTGCAGGATATAAAACAAACCCTCCAACATTTTTATTTATCATTTACAAAGTCTAGCAGCACAAGATAGAGGAAACTCCTTTAAAATTAACTGTACTGGACTTAAGAAAAACCTGGAAAGACTTACATGAACTGATGTTGAGTGAAGTGATCAGAACCAGGAGAATATTACAGTAACAGCAACATTATGTGATGATTAACTATGAAAGATTTAGCTCCTCTCAGCAAGACAATGGTCCAAGACAATTCCAAAGGACTCAGGATGGAAAATGTTATCAACTTCACAAGAGACTTGTGGACTCTGAATGCAGATTGAAGCCTATTTTCATTTCTTTCTTTGCAGTTTTTCCTTTTTTTATTTTTCTTTCATAATATGACTAATGTGAAAATATGTTTAACATGATTGTACATGCATAGCCTATTTCAGACTGCTTGCTGTCTTGAGGAGGGTTTAGAAGAGAGGGGGAAAAAATTTGGAATTCAAAATCTTATAAAAATGAATGTTGAAAACTATCTTTACATGTAACTAGAAAAATACTAGTAAATGAAAAAAAAGGAAAGAAATGGCCCACAGGAGCCTGGTTTTTGAGGGTATCCTGAGTCATGAGTCAAATTACTGAATACTTTTCACCAAAGCTATTATATATATATATAATGGAGCTTAGTTGGTGGTTTACATAGAGATAGAAAGATTACCTCCTCTAACCCAACTGCAGCTTGCAAGAAATAGTACACTTGGTCAACTGTCAACTATCCAGGCTGATACTAGTAGCCAGAATTAGTATACTATAGTTGGGCTCCTAGGACTCACTGCTTTAAATCTGGTCATAATATAGAAATCCGTGCCTGAGCTCAACACCGGTGAGTCATAGCCCATGCTATAGGAGAACAAAAGGGATTTGGCATAAAGAAAGAGGTTTCTCAAGGGAAGGAATTAAAAGTCATTTCTCAAGTCAACTGTGGGAAGCAAAGGGGAGTGAATAGATGGGACAGGAGGCTATTAATATTTGGTTGTTGTTTTTTTTAACCTGTGTGACTTAAAAGCAAGTCACTTATCGTTTTTAAACCTCAGCTGCTTCATCTTTAAAATGAGGGAGCTAAAAGCACTAATCTTATTTGTTGTCCCATAGTTCATAAATTGTCATCTATCTGTCTCTTCCAGCTCTAAATTCTATGATACTGGGATCCTAAGTACCTAGATTCCTAAAACCATGATAAACTGAGGTAGTCAAATATTATCTAAAAAAATTCTAGGGGGCGGCTAGGTGGTGCAGTGGATAGAGCACTGGCCCTGGACTCAGGAGAACCTGAGTTCAAATCTGACCTCAGACACTTAATAATTACCTAGCTGTGTGGCCTTGGGCAAGCCACTTAACCCCATTGCCTTACAAAAACCTTTTAAAAAATTCTGCAAATATCTTTTCACCCCCAAATTTCAACTGCCCAACAATGCCTGAAATGCTACCAATTAGATATTCACATGTACAGTCTCTTTTGCAAACAGGTCTCTGATGTGGGTAAGGTAGGAGGAAAGAGGGTAAATTATTCACACTATAGTTTTATATACTCTATCTTTTAGAGATCCTTCTCATTCAGATATCAAACACCGAGAAAATCAGAATCCAGAATAGTACAGGGGAAAATGAAGCAATTTTGGAACATGAGCCTCATTAGTCTCATGACCAGAAGATGTTCTGGATAAAATCACCTTGGTTGATGTAGGAATGTCTAGCAGCAAACACCAGCACTTTAAATCTTCATCTTCTACTTTCTGCAATGTATATCGACACCATCAATTAGCAAGCAAAAGTCTGGTAGATACAGTTTCTATTTATATTTAGAGCCACATGAGCTTTTAACCTGAGGTAATTTTAAATTGATATAATATAATATATTATTATATGTTATATAATTTAAATAAATAAATTCACTCTGAGTATATAATTATACATGTGTACATATATGAATGTACAGATAAAGACAAATGTACATGTGTTTAAATATATTTAAGTATATATAGTCATGATGGGGTAGGGGGGTTACCATATCCAAAGGCAATACAAATATTTAATATGTCCTCTACTAAAGTCAACTTTCCATGTTTTATTGTTTTCATGATAATGAGTCAAATCAAAAGAACACAAGTTCTAACAGATCTTTACCAAGCTACAAAAGTTTCAAGGGCAAGTGTAATGACAACCTGTACATTTTGTCTCTGAGGACAAGGCAAGCTAAATTCACCAATGGCTGGCCACCTAGTGACTTAAGAAATTTAATTAATGTTTATTGAGCATTTAGAATGTAGAAAGTGCTACATGGGGAGTGGCAAATTTGAAAGGATAAAGAAAGACTCATTAGTAGCAAATTACACTTCTCATTGTTCCTAATGCACAATATTCCCTCTCTGTTTTCTTTGCTTTTACCCTGGTCAGTTCCCTTAGCTATCATGTATTAACTTCTATCTTGTTTTTCTCTGCCTTTTGAAATTACTGATTTCCTTCAAGGCTGAGTGCAAATACCATCTTTTATAATACCTTTCCTGGTTTCCCCCAGCTCCTAGGATCCTCCCCCCCTCTACCACCTAGGTACCATGTATCTGTTTTATATACATACCAATCTATTAGAATGTAAGTTCTTATTATTAGAATGTAAGTTCTTCTTTAGCAAAGAGAAGGAAAGGAAATAGAAGGAATTAGAATTGGTAATGAGGAAGTAAAACTTTCACTCCTTGCAGATATGAGGGTATACTTAGAGAATCCTATAAAATCAACTAAAAAACTTCTTGAAACAATTAACAGCTTCAGCAAAGTGGTAGAATATAAAATAAATCCACATAAACCATCAGCATTTCTAAATATGAACAACAAAGTCTAAGGGCAAGAGATGGGGGGGGGACTCTAAAATAACTTGTAGACAACATAAAATACTTGGATATCTACCTCCCAAGACAAACCTAGAAATAATATGAACAAAAATGCAAAATACTTTTCACAAATAAACTCAGATCTAAACAACTGGAAAAACATCAATTACTCATGGTTCATCCAAGCTAATGTAATAAAATGACAATTTTACCTAAATTAAATTATTTATTAAGTGTAAATCTAATCAAACTATCAAAAAACTATTTCCCTGAACTAGAAAAAATAGTAACAAAATTCATCTACAGCAGCAAGAAGTCAAGAATATCAAGGGAATTGATGAAAAAAAATGCAAAGGAAGGTAATCTAAATATACCAGACCTAAAACTATACTATAAAGCAGCAGTCATCAAAACTGTGTGATACTGGTTGAGAAATAGATTAGAACTGGTACAAAAGAAACAGTAGTAAATGACAAAGTAATCTATTGTTTCACAAAGGTATTAACTTCTGAGTTAACTGATTATTTAATAAAACTGCTGGGAAAACTAGAAAATAGTATGGTAAAAACTAGGCATAGACCCACATCTTTATTTCAAATATAAGGTTCAAAATGGGTACAGGATTTAGCTATAGAGGATGATACCATATATCAGTGAAGAGATCAAGAAATACTCTATCATGTCTATGGAATGGGGAAAAATTTATGACCAAACAAGAAATAGGGTACATTATAAAATGCAAAATGGATGATTTTTGAGTATATTATATTAAAAAGTTTTTACACCAATAAAGTCAATGCAGTCAAGATTAGAAGAAAAACAGAAAGCTGGGAAATGATTTTCACAGCTAGGGACTCTGATAAAAGTCTCTTTTCTAAAATAAATAGAAATTTGAATTGATAAATGGTCAAAGGATATGAACAGGCAGTTTTCAAATGAAGAAATTAAAGCTATACACACACACACACACACACACACACACACACACACACACACACACACGAAAAAATTTTCCAAACCATTATTGATTACAGAAAAGCAAATTAAAACAAATGTGATTAGACTGTCCTGTCTAAGATGGCAAAAGGGGGAAATGATCAATGTTGGAGAGGATGCAGGAATATTGAGACATGATATTGGTGGAGTTATGAACTGAGTCAACCATTCTGGAGAGCAATATGGAACTACACTCAAAGAGCAATAAAACTGATCATACCTTTTGACCCAGTAATGCCAATGCTTGACCTATTTCTAAAAGAAATCATAAAAATGGGAAAAGCTCCATATGTTCAAAAATATTTTTGCAACTTTTTTATTGTGAAAGAATTGAAAATTGAGGGGATGCCCATCAATTGGGGAATAGTTGAACAAGTTAAGGTACATGAATATTATGGAGTACTATTATTTTTTTTAATGTTTTTCAAGGCAATGAGGTTAAGTGGCTTGCCCAAGGCCACACAGCTAGGTAATTATTAAGTGTCTGAGGTCAGATTTGAACCCAGGTCCTCCCGACTCCAAGGCTGATGTTCTATCCACTGCGCCACCTAGTCACCCCCTGGAGTACTATTATTCTATAAGAAACCATGAATGATTGGACTTAAAATACGAATGGAAAAGCTTACATGAACTGATGTTATGTGAAGGGAGCAGAATCAAAAGAACAATGTACACATTAATAGCATTGTGAGTTGATCAACTATGATGGATGACTCTCATCCCAGCAGTTCAGAGATCTAAGACAAAAATTAACAAAAAAATCCCCCACAAAATCTGAATGGACACTATGTTCACTTTTTAAAAATTTCTCTGATGTTTTTGCTTCCTAGATGTGTTATGGACAATGCCATCAACAGCCAGAGAAGGAAAAAAATCAAATCCCCCACAAAAATCTAAACGGATACTATGTTCACTTTTTGAAAAAAAAAACTTCTCTGATGTTTTTTCTTCCTATGTCACGGTTTTCTTTCTTTTCTCTTAGTCCTAATTCCTCTTACACAAAATGACTAAAATGTGGGCATGTTGAACAAGGGTGTACATATACCACTTTTACCAGACTACTTGCTGCTGAGCTGGGGGGCTAGGGGTAGTAGAAAGGAGGGTGGTGGAAAAATGGGTAATATGAATATGCAGGTGGATGAATATTGAAAGGCTTTCATGACATGTAGTTGGAAAAATAAAATAGCAAAAAAAAAATACAGAAAGGCAAGTCCTTTGAGTGCCAGGACTATTTTGCTTTTGTATTTGTATCCAAAGCTTAAGGTAGAGCCTGATTTTAAAAAAACTGTTTGAGGGCAGCTAGGTAGCACTGGCAATGGAGTCAGGAGGACCTGAATTCAAATCAGACCTCAGACAATTAATAATTAACTAGCTATGTGATCTTAGGCAAGACACTTAACCCCACTGTCTTAAAAAAAAGACTGTTGATTAAATTATCTGGTAAGGCATGAAGAAAGTCCTTGCATTAATGAAATCACATTGTTTTTACATAACATGATATTTCCTCTGTCTAACGAAGGCATATTTTTCAGCATTTGCTGAATACAGGAGTTAACATTAGCAAAGTCCTAACTCTGAAGCAAACTATTTCCATCATTTTGCACTGACAGGTCCTTAGAGGTGGTCCTTTCTCTGAAGGCATGGAAATTAAAAGAAGAAAGATGGGTGATGTGAGTTCATAAGTACTGAGGTCCATTTTTGATCACCCAATTTGAACATATAGTTAAAACAGAATGTCTGGCTTTCTTCTTGCCAACTTTGCTTTCAATAGAAAAATGCATATTTTTGGTATAACATGAACAATAAAAAACATGTTCTAATGATGTTTATGTAATATTGAACAGAAGAGTTATTGTGAGGTAATTACACATTTAGGAGATTAGCAGATCCCAACCAGTAATACCCTGGGGTATGATTATCTCATTAGCCCTGTGCACTAAGAATAAATATAGAATAGAATGGGTGTGACCAACGAATTTTACTTTTTGCCAAGAACTGTTAGGTAACTATTTTTTTTACATATCCTCCTAAATCTACAGCTTGAGGATTTTTAAATCTAATGCTTATGAAAGCCATGAGGCAAAGTCTCCATCTCTGCCAATTTCCCATATAAATCATCTTTTGTAGTCATCATGCTTCTAGTAAATAGTAAAGTTATGTTGTCCTTTGTATGTACAGAAACTACTACTGACGTACCTGTCATAAGGGCATGCTCTTTGAGTTGTTTTTTTTCTGGTAGTGATGATGGATTTGTACTGAGAAATACTCTACAGAAGCTACAACTGTGAACTTGGAACACACAAAAAAATAGAAAGCCTGTATAGGATTGAAGTCATGACCTTCCCCTCACTGACACACAGATTTAAAAGCATTACATAACAAAGAAAAAGAAAAGAAAGCTTGGGAGCACAGGGTGGGGGAAGGGGTATTGTAGGAAACTGAAAGAAGATGATAATAAGAAGCAGGAACTCAAACCTCTAAAACAGAGAAACTTTTCATCTTAAACTAAGAATGTGATATATAAATTTGCAGGTTTAGTTTTCATAAATTAGCTGTCCAAGAAGCAGGATAGCATAATATATAACCAACCTCAGAATCAGGAAGATCTATTGTCATATTCCACTTATATAACATACTGAGTCTATGGAAACCCTTTATAGAATAATATTTTTCAAATGCTTCAAGTCAAATATGTTTGATTATATTGAAACACAGTCACCTCCTAAGATAAATCCAGAAACTATATGAATAGAATTATAAAGCACTTCTCACCCAAATAAAGACAGATCTAAATAACTGGAAAAATATCAATTGCTCATGGTTAGGTCAAGCTAATATAATAAAAATGAACAATTCTACCCAACTTAAATTACTTATTTAGTGCCATACCAATCAAACTACCAAGTAACTATTTTACTGAGCTAGAAATTAGTAAGAAAATTCATTTGGAGCAACAAACTGTCAAGAATAGCAAGGGAACTGATGAGAAAAAAGGTAAAGGAAGGTAACCTAGCTCTATCAGATCTAAAACTCTACTATAAAGTGTAAGTTATCAAAATTGCTTAAGAAATAGAGTAATGGAGGGTGGAGCCAAGATGGTGGTGTGAAGTCAGGAATTCCCAGAAACTCATTCCTCAAAAAACTCCAAAAGCCATCAAATTTTAACTCTAGCCAAAATTTAGAGGGGGAAGAACCCACAAAAAGACTGAGTGATACAATTTTTCCAGTCCATGACAACTTAGAAGTTCCACAGGAAAGGTCTGTTCCACTGGGACTGGGTGTTGGAAAAAGTCGCAGCACAGACACAGCTTCAGCCACTGCGCAGCACAGTTGTGCCAGGCCCCTGGGTCCATGGCAGATGGGGTGGCTTTCAGACCTCTTGTCCCAGGGATCAGTGGAGACAGCTGGAAGGGGTGGTGAGAGAACTCTGCCACACCACAGTGAGTGTAGAGTGAAGTTCCAGCCTCAAAGAAGCCCTGTGGTGAGAAACTACAGCAGGAGTCGGCAGAGCCACCCAGCGCATCCAGGGTTCTCAGCCCTTAGATGGTAAAGGGGTCAGGGGTGACTGCAGAGGTCTCTCTGTTCTCCCCGGGGCAGGACTCAGATGTTTGCCCATACTCAGATACAAGTTGAAGTTTGGGCCCCCATAACACCACCATAGCTGAGCTGAGCAGGTACCCTCCTCAGAGGAGCACCTGAACACAGGCTAGAGAGCAGTCAGAGCCTCTCATAAGACCTTGGAGGAATTAAGGTCCCTATTGGTTGTCACAAACCACCCCCCACAAAGTCTTGGAAGTGAGGTAAATCAGTCATAGGCTGAGGAAAAGAGCAAACAAAAGAAAAAGAAGAATCTGATCATAGAAAATTGCTTTGGTCCCAGAAGATGAGAAAGTTGAAGCTTCTATATCCAAAACCTCCAAGAGAAATAGAAAATGGGTCCAGGCTATGGATAAGCTCAAAAAAGACTTTGAAAAACAATTAAGGGAGGTAGAGGAAAAATTAGGAAGAGAAATGAGAGCAATGCAGATAAATCATGAAAATCAAGTCAGCAACTTGGTGAAAGAAATACAAAAAATACTGAAGAAAATAACATATTAAAAACCAGTTTATGAAGCTGAGAAAGATGAGCAGCAGAAGAAGAACATTGTATACTCTAACAGCAACATGGGAGTAATTATCAACCTTAATGGACTTGTTCATACCATCATGGCAACAATTAGGCATAATTTGGGGGTATCTGAGACAGAGAATGCCATCTGTATCCTGAGAAAGAATTGCGGGGTTTGAACAAAGACCAAAGACTATTACTATTAATTTTTTAAAAATATTATCTTATTATGTAATTCTGCTATATATCATACTTCATGTTTCTTCCTTAGATATACGATTTCTCTCTCATCACATTCAACTTAGATCAATGCATACTATGAAAACAATGTAAAGACTAACAAACTGCCTTCTTGGGGGAGGGGAGGGAACAAAAATTAGGGGAAAAATTATAAAATTCAAAATAAAAAAAATCTTTCTAAAAAAACAGTTTAGGCCAAATGGAAAAAGCAACACAAAAGGCAAATGAGGAGAAGAATGCCTTAAACAGCAAAATGGTCCAGCTGGAAAAGGAGATAAAAAAGCTCTCTGAAGAAAATAAAGAAAGTTGATGACTTTGCTAAATCTCAGGAAGAAATAAAACTATACTAAAAATAAACAGAAGAAAATGTGAACAATCTCATTGGGGAAAAAACTGACCTTGAAAACGGATTCAGAAGAGAGAATTTTAAAATTATTGGGCTACCTGAAAGTCATGACCAGGAAAAGAGCCTGGACTTCATTTTTCAAGAAATAATGCAGCAAAATTGCCCTGAGATCCTAGAAGCAGAGGATACAATAGTAATTGAGAGAATCCACCAGTTGCTTCCTGAAAGAGATTCCCCCCCCAAAAAAACTTCCAGGAATATTGTAACCAAACTCCAAAACTCCCAACTCAAAGAGAAAATACTAAAAGCTGCCAGAAACAAGCAATACAACTATCATGGCTCTATAGTCAAGATGACACAGGATCTGGCAGCATCTACATTAAGGGCTCATAGGGCCCAACTATTCTGGAGAACAATATGGAACTATGCCCCAAAGCAATAAAACTGTTCATTCCCTTAGACCCAGCAATTCTAATTCTAGGCCTATATTCAGAAGAAATTATAAAAAAGGGGCAAGTCCTACATGTTCCAAAATAGTCATAGCAGTTCCTTTTTGTAATGGCAAAGAATTGGAATTGAGGGCCTGCCCATCAATTGGAGAATGATTGAACAAGTTATGGTACATGAATACTATAGACCATTATCATTCCTTAAGAAACCATAAATGTTCAGATTCCAGAGAAACATGGAATTAATTATAGCTTCTAATGCTGAGAAAAGGGAGCAGAAACAAGAGAACATTGTACACATTAAACACAACATTGGGAGATGAACAACCTTGATGGCAGCAGCTCCTCTCAGCAGTTCAAAGAGCCAGTATAACTGTATTAGACTGTCTATGGACAATCTTATCCCCATCCAGAGGAAGAAAAACAAAACTAAAATAGAACAATCCTTCAAAATCTTTATAAAAAATTATCTCTTATGTACCGCTTTCCCTTAATCTTAATTTCTCATTCTGAAAATAACTAATCTGTAAACATGTTTATCAAAAATATGTATATACAGTGCTAACCTGACTGTTTGCCACTGAGGGGAAGGAGTGTAAAGGGAGAGTGGAAGGAAATTTTGTAACTTAAAAATATACATGTGCAAATGGCTGAAAAATATAAATAAATAAATAAATAAGCAAACAAAAAAAAAACTTGAGGGGAAAAAAAAGAAATGCTGTCAACCAACTATTTTTTTAAGGTCATAGATCCTAGGTTCAGAAGCAATAATCTAAGACTCCAAAGTGGCAAAAAACAGTTGTACATTTGCTTTAACAGAGAGGATATCCTCTTCCCTTCAACAATGTAATCACAGCTCTGGGCCAAGTAACAATAAAAAACTAGTTAACAAATTAAAAGTTAACTATCATAGCTTCTCTCAACACTGTACCATATTGTACTCAAATCAAGTTGACCCTCCAAGTTGATCATTAATAAATGCATAAAACAGAAACACTTGCCAATGGTGTTTGTCATTGTCTTGGAAAATGCTTAGTACAACAGTCCAAATAAAGAAAGATTCTCTAAAGATATATGCTCTGGTCCCATCTGTGAATAACCATATATCTATTGCATCAAATCCCAGAAAATTGCAGGTCCTACTCAGTAAGCAATATAGGCACTCAAATGAGATTGGTCTAGTGAGATTAGGGGAAAAATTGTAAAATTCAAAAATAAACTTAAAAAAAGAAAAAAGAAATTGGTCTAATAATTCTTTTACTTGCATAATCTTAAAGATCAGAGTTATGATGCAAAGAAAGAGATCTGAGAAGAAATGTAGTTCAGATCCCTAATTTTATAGGTGAAGAAACCAAAACAAAGAGAAATTAAGTGACTTGCCCTGGCCAGAGATGACGTAAATGACAGATGTTTACTGCCTGGATTAAGGCAAACTGAATGAATAGCAGATTGGGTTAGTTATTCAGTACATCTATCTTGCAATGGGTCAATGAACTGGGTCAAAAAAAAAAGGAGTAAAAGAGCAGGTTGGAAGGCACTTAAGAAATTACATAGTATTTTCCATGTTCCCAAGGACTTCTGTGATGTGAAAATGTACATAACACCAAGATTCATCCATTAGTTCCTTATAACTGAATTATGGAGCACAGTGGTCTCAGCATGGTTGGTGTAATAATAATCAATAATAAAGTAACTAACAGTTTAAAGTTTGCAAAATGGGTTTTATTAATATCATCTCATTTTTTCCTTATAACAAACCTGGGAAGATGTGCTATTTATCATCCTCATTTTATAGATGATAATATTGAGACATTGACTTGCCCAAGATTGAACAGCTATCACATATCTGAGATCACATTTGAACTCAATTCTTTTTGATTGCAGATCCAACAAGAACTATACCATCTTGATGTCTTTGGTGAAGTAGATAGAGAAATCAGGTTTTAGAGCTTAAACCTTACCACTTTTCTGACACATACTGGCTGAAATGACCTAGAATAAATCATTTAATCTCTCAATACTTAATCTCTCTTATGACTATGTGACAAGCCCAAAGTCAAATCTAATCCACAGCCTATTTTTGTATGACTTTCAAGGATAGTGTTTACATTTTAAAATTTTTTATATTTTATTTTATAATGTTTTAATACATTTAAAAAGGTAAAACCATTCTTAGTTCCTGAGAGTATAAACACAAGGGAAAGGGTAGAATTTGAACCTTTGCAGGAATTTGCTGATCCCTACTCTAAGATTGCTGCAGACAAGATGCTAACTTGCATTGGTAGAATGGCTTCTTCATCTGGAGTTTCTTACACCAAAGAAATCAAAGGTCTAGTCCTTATCCCTTTATTTGCCCATATAGCCTAATTACAGCATTCAATAAACACTGCTACTGCTGCAAAACACTTGAATTGTAGGCTCTCCCATAAACTTAACCAAATTGTTTTCTTGAATTTTCTGTGTGCATTATGGATGAAACTGTACAGACTTGCAGTGAATTGGCACACCCAGAAGTTGCATCATCCCTGTTGCTGTCCTCTTGCTAAACCTATGGAGCAATAAGAAGTTATACTTATGCCTGGTATTCTATGACTGACCACATGCAAAGTGAGAGGCTCAAGACCAACAGAAAGTTATTGAGAGGTTCTGAATTCATTATCAATCAATTCCTCCAGAAATGAGGAAGGGTAGGACATCAGCATACCATATTAGTAAGAGGAAATTGCCACAAAAGAATCTAAGCAGCCTGTAAGAACCTGTGTGGAACTATTAGGTGACACATTGATTCTGGATGCTAGTCATCAACAGTGACTAATTTGGTTCTCACTTCTTTGAGTTGTGCTTAGGGATCCATTTTCTATAGGGATTATATCTCTGATAGTAAATTTATTGAACTTGTCACCATGTTAACTCTAATTTCTTTAGGAACTGGATTCTGAAAATTTGGAGGGGAGGATTTTTCCAAATAGGATCTTTACCATAGATTTACTTTCAGTTTTCTGCTCTTCCAGAATCACTATGAAGATTATTTAGCACAATCAAGTGACAAAATGAGATAGCAATCTCTACAATGTTATATTGCTGGCTTAGTCATTACTAATTTGTTTGCTTATAGTACTTTTTTAAAGTGTACTTTATGACATCTTAACTAGTTATAAAAATGAAGGCTAAGATTTCTAAATTCTAAAGGATTTCAAGTTTTTTAAATATGAACCTGAAGTTTCAACAATATGTGGAACTTCCTATATGGAAATTCTTTTAATTGATGCAAAATGAGAGTCAAAGAGAATTACTTGAAGTCACTGTGATTTCACAGTACTACTGCTAGTATGTTTTATATAGAAAGAAAGCTTGAATCTGTCTTTCTGCTTCCAAGACCAATGTTCTATTCATTTTAACATATTCCAGATGAGAAAAGAAATTTTAACTTGACACAGGGAAAAAAATACAAGATTAGATTGATTTCCTTAACATCACTGTGGATTTCATTGCAGAAGCATTTTAGGATTAGTGTTCCAAGGCTTAATGTAATTAGTATAGTATCTACTAGAAAAAAAATTTAGAAAACCTCACCATCAATGGAAATCCTCCTTTTATTTGAACCTCATGCAAGATATATGTTTTATGACAGTGAAAAGTGTGTCTGATGAAAATATGTCTTCCTTTGTAACACTTCACTTGACATAAATACATAGTGGATCACTGAACAAGATTATCAATGTAAACAAGTATTCAAGGAGGGAGGAGGATAGGTTAAGGGCATAGAAGATTTAAGATATAAGGAATTTCAAAAAAAAGGAACAAAAGGAAAAAGCACCAACAAGGAAGTAGAAGCAGCCAGGTTTAGGACAGAAAACAGTCTTTTAGACAAAAAAAACCCAATCCTAAAAAAAACCCAAATATTTTATAGTCTATGTAGTTCAGTCAATAGGGTGAGCATAATTATGCTCTACAAAATTAATTGTGAAAATCTTCTTCCTTTCTCATGTATTCTTAGACAAATTACCTAAGAATTGTGTGGAGATGAGAATACATGCATGTGGATCAGAAATTATTGGTATTTATCATGTCCTTACTTTTCTTTTTTGAGTACAATTTTAAAAGCATATTCCTTTGCTGTTTAGTCATGTCTGATTCTTTGTGACTCCATTGGGAATTTTCTTGGCAAAGATAATGGAATGGTTTGCCATTACTATCTTCCTTTTGCAGGTGAGAAACTGAAGCATACAGAACTAAGTGATTTGTCCAGGGTCATAGAGTTAATAAGTATCTGAAGTCAGATTTGAACTGATAAAGATGAGTCTTTCTTACTTTAAGCCTACCACTCTATCTACTGAACCATCTAACTTTCCCACCTCCTCCTACCTTCCTAAATACCTTTAAATTAGTATCATCTCCAGTATTTATTTGTCTATATACAGTAACAGACATTAATCATATGAAGTTAGAGTTCCCCACAATGAATAATAAAGTAATAGGGTCCAAGTGTGGTGGTTTTACTATTACTATTGATGAAAATTAATGGCCATTAAAATTTGGCAAACCTGTTCCATTTTATATATCTGGTTCTCCATCCAGTTTTGTACGAATCCTTTGGGAAATAGTGGCTTAGCTAGGTCTCACATAAAATTCTCTTCCAGTTTCTTTTCTCCTAACCTGCTTTTCAGTGTTTAGAGGCAATGCTGCTGACAAAATTTGTATCATATCCTCGGTGGTGGTATTTGTAGTTTATTTTAAGCAAATTTGGCAGCCTACAAAAATTTGTCCTTGGCTACCACACCCATCTATTTGTCAAGGAAAATGTGTATATGAAATCACTAAAGTGTTTCTTATCCATACAAGAGAATCAAAGTGGATGATTGTGCTGATTATGATATACAGCTTGATGATTGGGTCAGAAATGTGTGTGTTGCATATGTGTGTATACACATACTACATATGCATGTATGTAATGTATATTGATATATGTTTATGCAATTATTATATATAGTTGCTACAAAGTTTAACATTAAATAGTTAAGATCTATTTGGAGCACATCTGTGAAATTGTGCAATGCTTTCTGTGATCCTTAATTTCTCAAATTTACAGAAGTCCATTTAAAAAATAGATTCTTATAACTCTTTATTTAACTTATTTTACTTTGAAAACATAGAATAATTCTTCTGGCAATGGCTACAAATCACAACATATAATGGTATAATTTAAATTACAATCTGCATGAGAGGAGGAAGAATCTATACTAAAAAAAATCATGGATTCTTCAAAGTAGAAAAGTAAAGAAAAATGACTACTACTTCAGGTAGCCATTTTAGCACAATTGGAACATTAGGAAAATTGACACTGTATTGGTTTAGAAAGAATTTGAAACCCTAGAAGGGAATTTAGGGGTGATCAATGCATCCCTAACATATTGGACTTTAACATTTCAAAATTTGTGCTATTTCATCAGGGTGATAACTCTCTCTTTACCAATTTGGCAAATCTACCATGCCTTTGTAGATAAGGAAGAGAGGGAGGAAGAAAGATGAGAGAAAAGAAGGAAAGCAAGAAGAAAGAAAAGAAGGAAAGGAAGAAAGGGAAAAAAGGAGGGAGGGAGGAAGAAAGGGAAGAAACAAGGAAGACATGAACAAATGACCTCCCTTCATTCTAAGTTTAGGATATCTAAGAACTTTGCTGAGAGTTAATCCATTAATAAGCCTGAGACCTGAGGGGTGGTGAAAAGGGGGTTGAGAATAAGAAATAAAGGTAAGCGATAGGAGAATATGACTGCAAGTCTGAACAGAAAAGAAACATTTCAAGGGAAAGGAAACTACTGTAAATGGCAAAAAAATAATGTCCCTGTAAAGGGCAGGTAGAGTTTGCATATGAACCTATTTTATTAAGTGTGTGCAAACACACTGGTTGATGGGTAAGGGTAGAATTTATATGGACATGGAAAGAAAATGAAGATGAAGATTCAAAAGGTACAAAGGCTCTTGCCTAAAGAAGGAAAAAAACAGCTAACAAAACTAATTGCACCTCTGCACTTTGTAGTTGAAACATCACTCTTAAGCATCCTCCTGATTCTTGCAATTACAAGCATGTCAGTTTGGTGCCAAATGATGTAGCTAGCTACCAAAAAAGCTGCCCCAAGAAACTTGGAGAGAAGGAAATCCATTGACCTCAACCTTCAACATTGCAATGGAGACTGTATCTTATTTTTGTGTCAAGTTACATTATAATTGCATCTCTAATCACATGAAAGATTTTCCCACAGGTGAGTTTGGAGCCAGAATCTTGAAAGAGACAGTGAGATTTCATTTCCCTAAGGAATAATCTTTAGCTGTAGAGTTGCTGGATGGCCTGCCAGGGAGAGAACAAAGTAGGCAGTAACATTGGTCTTTATTTTTAGATACAGCAGAAGCTGCAGTTACAACTTTTGCTTGGCAATGATTGAGATGACCAAATTCCTCTACTTTGCATCTCCTACCAAAGATAGAGTTCATTTTAAATTATTTTGAAAGTAATGTATACAGAAAAAAATATACATATGACTACAAAGTAAAGAAAAAAATTTTTTTTAAGTTTAACTGAATTAACTAACTTCTCTAAAACGTCAAGAAAATGCATTTTCCTATCTTCACTAAAGAAGTGGGAAAATATGTTATGCAGAGTACTACACATACATAATGAGCTGATTGGTTAGTTTTGTTAAACTGATTCTTATTTTTTTTTAATATGTATTGTTTGCTACTGGGAGAAAAAGAATTATATCTTTGGAAATAAACATGAAATAAATTTTTTTTTAAAATTCAGCTGCAATTCTACTCTCATCAGAATTGGCTCAAAGAGGGTAAAGAAACTAGCTTACCCTAAAGGAAAGTAGGATAGGAAAGGGGTGGGAGAAAGAGATAGGTAATAGAAGAGAGGAAGTAGTCAGATGCAAATACATTTAAGAAAAGAGAGAATAAAATAAATAGGGGTAGGGGAATAGGATGGAGGAAAATACAGTTAGCAGTACCAACTAGGAAAAAAATGTTGAAACAAGTTTCTCTAATAAAGACTTCATTTCTCAAACAATGACAACTGAGTCAAATTTAGAAAAAACCAAGTCATTCCCAAATTGATAAATGATAAAAATATATAAACAGTTTTCAGATAAGTTTATCAATGTTATCGATTTAAATCATTTTTCTTAAATATCATAGCTCACTTGAAATGTGCGTTGAAATAATTTGGAGGTAAACTTTACAACTATGGAATTGACTAAAAGGACAGAAAGAGAAAATTACAAATGCTGGAAGAAATATAGGAAAAACGAGACATTAATGCACTGTTAAAGGAGTTGTGAAAACATTCAATAATTCCATAAAGCAATTTGGAACTATGCCCAAAGGGCTATAAAACATGCCTACCTATTGACCTAATAATGCCTCTACCAGGTCTATATTCCAGAAGAGATGAAAAACAGGATAGAAAAGTACCTTTATGAATAAGGATATTTATAGGAACTCTTTTCTGGTAGTCAGGAATCAAAAATTGAGGGGATACCTATCAGTTGAGGAATGGTTGAACAAATTATGGTATGTGATTAAGATGAAATGCTATTCTTTTATAAAAAAAGAAAAGATAAAAACTTACTTGAGCAGATGCAAAGGAAAATGTTCTAAATACAATAAGTAACAGCAATATTATAGAATGATCAGCTTAAGATGAGATAAGAATGAATGACAACTTTTCTCAGAAATCCTATGACCCAAAAAGAACTCTGAAGGACTTATGATAAAGAATTCTGTCCATCCCAAAGATAGAGCTGATGGTATCTGAATATAGCATGAAGCATATTTTTAAATTTTATTTTTCTTTTTAGGGGGAGAGGGGTTATGTTTACTTTTACATGTCTATTGTGATAGTTTTTCATTATCCTCTATTTTTTAACCTATGTCAAATAACTTGCTTAATCAATGACAGGGATTGGGGTCAGAAGAAGGGAGAGAATTTGGAACTCAAGGTTTTAAAAGTGAATATTGAAACTTGCTTTTGTTTGTGACTGGGGAAAAATAAAACAGAATAAAATACAAAAAAAAATCAATTTCAATGTTTAAAAAAAGAAAATACATGAAGACAAGGATTCAATAGATACTTTTAACAAATCATTTGGCAAATTATATTGTTTTTCAAAGGGAGGAATCCCTCATATCACATCTGAAGAAAATTTATAACTCACCCTGAATTCCAACCATCTGCTTAACAAATAGCATTTTATTCTATACATTTTATAGGTAGGATGGTCCTGATGTGTAGCTGACAAAATGCCTTCAGGTTACATAGTCATGTAATTTCATTTCTGCACCCAGATGAATAACCCAAAAGAAAAGATTTCTATTTTAGGAAACACACTGAAGCTTCCATATAAAAATGGCCTCAGGATCCCTTACCTCAGGACTGTGTTACAGGGAAAATTTTGTTACAAGTCTTATCTGTATCCTCCAGAATTAATCCCCAAAGAATGTGCTCCTAAAGAGACTCTTCTTTTGAAACAAAGACCATGATATAGCAAGGTATGCTATAGAGAGGATCCGGGCCATTTAGCCTAAAGGAATGTTGGATAATGAGTCTCAATGAGAAAAATGGAGATGAGAGAGAAAAGAGTTGTCTCTCAACAAGTAAGATGATACAACCAAAGTAGGAGTGTTTGAGAAAATTCAAAAAATAAGATAATAAAGAGAGCAATTTTTCTGGTATTTCCATTTATAGCAAGTCCTAATTTTCATTTCTACTTATTTGAGTGTCTCATCACCCCTTTTACATAACGAATTCAGTAAAGGGAGAAGTATAACTAATTTTCCTTTCTACTTCTTCCTGCATCTAGCATAATGAATTGCAGATAGTAGGTGTTTAATAAATGGTGGCTAATAGGCATTTATTATATACCATATATATGTATGTGTGTATATATATACATATATGTATATATATATATATATATATATATATATACATATTTAAAAGAGAGAGAGAGAGAGAGAAATAACTTTTAGTGCCTGAAGACCCAAAGAAGAAACAAAATATTTGTGACCTCAGAAACTGGAGTTAGCTTAAATAGGATCCTGAATACCATGAAAGAATATGATGAAAGTTAGAAAGGTCAGTAAAATAATTTTATGTCTTTAGATAGGCATATATCCTAACTATCTCCTTCCATATTCCTAGGAATTGAAGTAGTGATTTTCTTGGTAACTTAGAGGATTTAACAACTACAGGATCTCAGAATTGGTAATACTTAATGTAAACAAGGATATAGTCAAGAAAATGTGTCATTTAACCAGTTTTATTGTTCAATGCCTATCCAAGGGAATGAGCATAACTTTGTTGCTGTTCATTCATTTTTTTCAGTCTTGTCCAACCCATTTGCGATTTTCTTGGCAAAGATACTAGAGTGATTTGCCATTTTCTTCTCCAGCTCATTTTACATTTAAGGAAATGGAACAAATAATTTAAGTGACTTGCCTAGGATCGCACAACTAAGTATCTGAGTCCAGGTTTGAACTCAGGAAAATAAGTCTTCCAGATTATAGACCCTGGCACTCGTCTAGGCCACTTAGCTGATCCAAGTGCAGTATATTTTGAAAGTAATCATGTCTTTCTAAAATTCTTAAATTAACTGAAGTTCTCTGTTCATCCATTCACCCATGGTCCAAATCTTTATGCTTCTTCTTTCTGATTTGCTAAACAATAAGGAAATTGAGAATTTTTTTTAAAAACTAGCATTTAAGAACTTTTATAAATAAAAATAGCTTTAGATATATGACTATTCAGAAAAATATAACTCCCAGAGGAGGAAATTGAGACCTAAAGAAGTTTAAGTGACTTCTTCCAAATCAATCACTTAAGCAAGGAAGAAGCAGAATGGAGACTAGAATCCAGGTTTTTCTCAGTCCCCTTTCCAATACAAAAATACAACTCTTATCATGTTCTTTCCAGTATAAGACTCTGTTTTTCATAAAACAAAAATAAAATTTTCTTGGGTTATAGTCTGGGTAGGAAAATGGAAACCCTACGCAAATAACATGAACATTTATGCTGCACTGCACCTGTATTGTCTAATTATATTATATGCCTAAGAAAATTCCTAATGGATCTCGCCCATGAGAGGGAATATGGAAAGAGCTAAAAATCAATAAAAGGAAAATATAACTATTAGAAATTTTTCATAGTTAATATGGCTTGTCATACCAAAGCCAAATGCTCCAGATGCTTTTTCAACCCTTATCATCTCCTGAAATGTTGCTGTCAAGTATTTCTCTGAATACAAGTGATACTCAATTCTGTGACATTAGCTTAGGAGAGGTTTGACTGTGCTAAGAATGAGTTTCTCTTAATCTTTCCAAGTCAATATTTTGACTTTAATTTAGGCTACCTCTAGACTAGATCAAATAAAAATCACTTCTACACTTAAGAAATGATGATTATTTGCCCTACTTATGTTGTAGACCTACTATGTGAAATCTTGTCTTTTCTGATATAAAATCTAGCTTGCCCTAACCAGAGACCCTTCAATTCTATTTAGTTTAAATAACATTTTTTTTTCATGTGGGAAGCTAGGGGGCACAGTGAATAGAGTCCAGGCCTGCAGTCAGGGAGATCTGAGTTCAAATCCATTCTCAGACACTTATTAGCACATGGCCCTAGGCAAGTTACTTAACCCTGTTTACCTTAGGGTCTTCATCTGAAAAATAAACTGTAGAAGGAAATGGCAACACTCCACATCTTTGTCAAGAAAACCCCAAATGGGGTCACAGCATGTTTCAGATATGGCTGAACTGACTGAAGAACAATAACAAATATTAAGTATATACTTATCATGTGCCAGGCAGTTTTTTAATCACTGATAGAAAAAATACAACTATGAAATATCTTTCCTCAAGGAGCCTATATTTCTCAGGGAGAAACAATTTAATATCATGAGTAAATAGAAAATGTCTTCCAAATAAATTGAAAGTTATTTCTGGGTGGAGGGATCTACTCTGATGTTAGAAAAAATCTCCTGCAAATGGTAGCATTCCATCTTCTTGGTCAATGGAACTAAGAGGCAAAGGTATGTGGGAGATCCTTCGAGGTGACAGGGGAAAAGCTTTACCAAGAAATGGAGTTGGGAAAAGTAGCATTATATATAGGGAACCACAACTAGGCCAGTTTAGCTGAAACTCCAAGTTGGGAAATTAAAAGAAATCACTTTGGATAAAAAGGTTGTAGTAAGATTATGAAGTTCATTAAGGAGTTTGTATTTAAGTCTGGAGGTGTTAGGCAGTCATTAAAACTTCTCTAACAGAGGAGTGACATGGTTACTGTAGCACTTTAAAGTCAAAACACTTGACAAATATCTCTTTTTTTGGCCCTCACAGCAAACTTGAGAGATAGATGCTTATTATCATTATCTTCATTTTGCAGGTGAGGAAACCAAGGCAAATAAAGGCTAAATAATTTATTCAAAGTCATATAGCTAGTGTTTGAAGTTGTATTTGAATTCAAGACACCATGACTCCAAGTCCTATAATGTATCCACTATACCACACACTAAATATATATATATATATATATATATATATATATATATATTATATATGTATATATACATATATAGTATCTGTAAATATATATATATATACATATATATGTATGCATGTATTTTCATCTATTTTCAACTATAGGATTAGGTTTAAAGAATATGATAAAGAACTATTCAAACTGATCAACTAGGGAGCAAAAGACTTGTCTCTGTATAACCTCTAAGATCCAATACTAAAAAAAAGAAAGAAAAAAAGTAAAAGAACAAAAGAACTGCAAAGTCCTTTGAAAATTTATTCTAAAGAAATTTTTTTACCATATTGACCTCTTGATCAAATAACCAATGCCAAAAATTAAGTACTCAATTAAACAGGTTCAATTTTAAAAGACAATCAAAAACATTTATTAAGTGTTTAGTATTTGCCAGTTTCTGAGGAGACAGTGAAGTTACAAATATTTTAAGTGACATAGTTTCTACCCTTGAGAAGCACTTTATTAAGCACTTTAACAGGTGTCAGGCAATGTGCTAAGTGTTGAGAATGCAAATATAATAGAAAAGAAAGGCAATTATATTCCCATGGGAGAAGACAGCACTTATCAGGTGGTTGAAAGGAATGGAGAAAGAAAAGAAACATAGATACTCCCCCAAATGTAGGTACTAAAAGGAGGTCATCAATGGTATAAGGGGCTCAATATGGTGGAAGAATGTTCTAAGATGAGAAAACCTGAGTCCAGAGAGTCAGAAACACATTGTGAAGGTGAATGAGAACTCAGTCCTTCCTCTAGTATCCTCTTCCTTCTCCTCCTTGAAAATTTATCTAATACTCTCCTCCTTTATAATCCATTCCTAGATCAGCAATGGCCCAAACTATATTTTCACTAATTCTCCTCCATTATTCCATGAAAACATATACTATGACAAGGTCATGGGTTTGTTGTTTTTTAAAGTGGGGAATACTTGATACATTTTCCCCAAAGAACAAGAACCTCAAAAGGTATATTTTGGAGGAATTAACTTTCAGTTAGTATATTAATTACCCTATTATATACACAAATATAGTGTGTTCATATACATCTATATGCATGCAAGTTTATGCACACATATACAAACATGAGTATGTGCAGACATGAATGTGTATGTGCATGCATATATCTACATGTGTATTATGAAAGAAATTCAGTCAATGAAGGCTGAAAAGCACAGCCAGTGCAGAGATGATGGCCTGAAAAGCTTAAAGGATTGGAGATCACAAGGAAGGTGAAGACAAAGGATAAAGACAAAATGACAAAAGACTGTGATTAAAGAAAGGGATTTCAGAGTTCATAAATATGAATAGAAAAATCAATTGTATGAGCATTTCTGTATATATCTGAGGTGGCCTGGAGGAACAGATCATAGGAAATGAGTAAGTAGAAGACCTGGGGAATAAAAGTGTTTGCAGGGCTACCAATATATAGGTTGATACCTGCTAATAAGAGATCAGGACTGTGAACTAAGAACTGAATTTTTAAATAGAGAATATTCTGGAAGTTATAATAACTATCAAAAACTGATTTGAATGATACATTTGGATTGAATGAAAATTATGAAAAGAAAAAGATTACTGAGTGATGGTGGTAGAGAGCTTGGAAATGGCAATTGGGAGGAAGGAATAACCAAATTCTCCATGACAAGGAGTGAGTTGAGGAATACAAGTGAAAGTGTAATTTATTCTGGTAAAGATGGCCAGAGGATAGCGGCTCTGTTTGTGGTGGCAAAGAAATGGAAATTGAGGGAATGTCCATCAATTGGGGAATGGCTTAACAAACTGTGGTATATGTATGACACTATTGTTCTATTAGAAACCAGGAGGGATGGGAAATCAGGGAAACCTGGAATAATTTGCATGAACTGATGCTGAGTGAGATAAGCAGAATCAGAAGAACATGGTACATCCTAACAGCATCATGGGAGTGATGATCAACCTTAATGGACTTGCTCATACCAACAAGGCAACAATCAGGCACAATTTTGGGATGTCTTCGATGGAGAATGCCATCTGTATCTTGAGAAAGAATTGTGGAGTTTGACCAAAGACCAAAGACTTTCTACATACCTTTAATTTTTTTTTAAAAAAATTGTCTTATTATGTAATTCTGCTATATTTCATACTATATGTTTCTTTCTTGAGGATATGATTTCTCTCTCATCACATTCAATTTAGATCAATGCATACTATGGGAATGATGTAAAGACTAACAAACTGACTTCTGTAGGGGGGTAGGGGAGGGAAGCAAGATGGGAGGGGGGGAATTGCAAAATTCAGAATAAATAAAACCTATCTAAAATTTAAAATAAAGATGGCCAGAGGATACTAAATCATCATGGGGGAGCCAGGTCTGAATAAGTACAAATATATTTAAAGGAGAATGCTAACAGTTGGCAGTTTTAGAGGACAGGTGCTAACAGGTAAAGGGCAGGGAAGGATTAGGAAAAGCTTCATGCAAATGATGCTTGGTTGGGGGTGAAAGGAAGAAAAGGTCCCTTGAGGTAGAGCTGAGGAAGGAGTACATTCCAAGCATATGACAGATATTATAAAAGTTTGGAAATGAGAAATGGAATGTGGTATGTGAGGAACAGTGAAAATGTCAGTTTATCTGGATCACTGGGTCCAAAACTGAGAAAAAAAGAGAACCTCTTTTGTAAAGTGGAAGGATGGCATGTTGTTGTGCTTCCTAAATGTCTTCTGGACTAGAGTAATAACCTCTCCCTCTTGAATGTGTCAAAACATAGATGTTTTGTACAAACGACTCAAACATTTACCACATATTCACTTTTGTATATTGACCCAAGGGAGAGGGAGGGGCAAGGCATGGAGAGGCGAGTTAGCATCCTGTTACACATAATCCTCCCAATAGAGCAGGCTTTATTTCATGAATTGCTATCACACCCTAGGTCCCTTTGTTTCTCAATAATACATGGAATCTTTTTTCCTTCCAATTGTAAAGATCCATTTAGAAAGATTTAATGCTGTTGGGGTACTTCTAAAAATACCTTGGTGGGGCTTCTCATTAATAACTGTTTACAAAGTCCTCAGTAAAGAAAAAAGGGAAAGAAATAGAAGATAGGGTTGGAAAAATAAAATCAAAAGGACCAGGTGAACTGAATCCTAATGAATTACCCAGATGAGCTAAACTAGAATATGCCTTTCATTAATAATCTTTAAATGAAATTTAAAAACACCTTATTTGGGATGAAAACATGCATTTAAAATGATCTGCATAGATTTATTGCCCTGCACTCTTGGGTTTTCTGTAGCCTAAAGAGAATGGAACCTTCCCTACTGTTTGTTTGATTTGGTCTACTTGAAGGCCGAAAGATGTGGTGATGGTAGTTTGGAAAAACAATTTAAAAGCAGTGCAGGCAGTGGCTTTTGGAGATTCTAATTAGCTGACCCATTTCTAGGTAACATTAGGGAATTTGTGGGCAATGATTATTATCTCTTTAAAGTTCTAATTAAAATGTCAAACTGTGTGGTGAAATGTCTTTCAAGCTGCATGTAATTTGATTATGTTGGCTTATTGGAAAATTTGCCCTGGAAAGACAAATAAACTAAAAAGATCCCAGAAGTCCAGGCTTTGTTCCAGAAGTACAATCCATAGAACCAATAGTCTTTCATAACTTACCACTCATCCAGGAGTAGACATCCAAGTGTCAGAGTTAGTTTCATAACATGAAGGAGGTTTGCTGCACAGTAATCCCCAGACTTGGAATAATTAGATGAATGGGGGTGTCTGAGACTGGTTAAACAACAAATGCTTACTATACAAATGGTCATTTTTTTTCTTACAGGGTTCTGGGAATGGAATTACCCTGCCATCTCTCAAAATGCCATCTCCAAACTGTGCGGCACTCAAAAGAAAGCATATACTAAGATCAACCTTCATAACTGGTTTGCAGAAAGAATCGTTCAAAATAATAGGTGCTCAGAGTAAATATTGATTCCCCATAACCTGGGTATTTCTCATGTTGTCTTTCATACATAAACATGAAGATGCTACTGAGCCACCATCAGTAAGTTTGTATGTGGAGTGTGCTTTCAATAATGCTGAAGGATTTTCATGAGTTTGTCTGCTTTCCCTCCTGGTTTACCCTTAGGACTAAATGATAGAAAATAGGATCATAAGAACAAAGATCTAGCTAGAGCTAGAAGAGACCATAAAGGGCCACACTTTTCAGATAAGGAAATTGAAGCTAGTTCAGAAATTAAATGGTTTACCCCAAAGTTACAAGGGTACTATTAGATGGAGGAACAGATAGAGAGCCAGGAAAACTCAACTTCTTGAGTTCAAATCCAGTTTAGACACTTAACTGATGGACAGGACTAAAATGACTGAACAACCTCCTACACTAAATCCAGTACATTTTTGCATCATAACAAGTTGATTCATATTCAAAATGTGGTAGACCAAGTTTACAAGTATAGCTAGTGGTCAAAGCAATGTATTATTGCAGGGGAAACAAAATCCATAACTATGACCTCATTAGTTATAACCAATCAAGTTAAGAGAGGTGGATAGAGATCTGACCTGGAATACTTGGTTTTGCAATCCCACCCTTCCCCCTAATCTCCTAAAATCAATTCCCCTAAAATCAAATTTTTGCCAGGACCAGAATTAACTCTGAGGTCATAAAATTATAGTTTTAGAGCTGGAAGGGACCCTAGAGGTGACTTAGACTCTTCCCTCAATTTGCTAAATAGAGAAACTGAGGTAATGTGTCTAAAGTCACAAAAAGTAGCAAATGGCAGTGGTGGGATTTGAACCCAGATTCTTTTGACTCCAAATTCACTCTTCTTTTCACTGTACCACACTGATATTCCAGGGTCATCTTCAGTCATCCTGATACATATCTGGCCATTGTACCCAGATGATTCTGGAAGAGAAAGTGAGACTGGTGACTTAGCACAGCACCCCCTCACTCAAATCCAATTCTTCTGCTTGTCATGGCATCACCTGATGTCATGGTCTTCTTCGAGAATGAGGGACAAGCAACAGTGACTGATATTCCAGTCTTTCCTGTGGTATAACTGTACCTTAACTTGATAGAAATAAGAAATAGCTAAAATAACCTGTTTGTGACTTAGATGTAATGAATTCTCTGCTTCAGCCTGTTTCAATGTTGGCAGATCCATTCACTAAAGGAAATATGAAAACAATTTATTTCCTTGTTGCCAGTTCCCAGGAAGATATCAACGTGTCTTTGGGCAAGGAATTGTAACTAATTGGTAAAGTCAGTGACCTCCAACCAGGTCATGTATGAAAGCCAGAGGTCAAACAGCCCATGGGCAGGTTGTACTGTTGTGACTGTTACCTTTTTCTGGGGACAAACAGATGGCTTCACAATCTCTTAGAAGTCAATCTGGAGATTGGAAAAGGGACTAAATCAAACTTGAATTTTAAATAGAAGGATGATATCTTTTTAATGAAATCATCTGTTGCAGATTGCAATATCAAAACTTTGGAAATGGATGGAAATGGAAAGGAGGTAATTAATAAGTTGCTTTTTTTAAAAAAAAATGGCACCGTCTCAGGTCAGAAGACTTTCACATTTCTGTCCCTGGGTGAACTCCATTTTTCATTCATACTAGGTTTATGAAGGAAAAAAATTTATGGGTAAAATTAAAATTTGATACTCTGTAGCTGGTGGGCTCTAAGTATCTATACTCTGTCCTTATCGTATAACTGTACAAATAGACTAAACAATACCACTCCTAAATATTCTTTTGAACTAGACTACTTCAAGTCTTTAAAGAAATGATTTTTTTAAAGGTCTTTGTGAACTAGATGGCTTCCGAGTTTCATCCTAGCTCTAATTCTATGAATCTATCATTTCCAAGAAGCTGTTCTGACTTTAGTCACTCCACTGTATTTCCCTTATTTTTCATTGTTTTTGACACTTTATTTGGCTTCTATCTGACTTTCGAGTTTAATTAACCAATCAATAAGCATTTATGGAACACTCTAGCCCCAGCTAAAAAGAATTATGACATAGTCTTTGATTTCAGAGACATCTAAGAAATAGAACACATGACTAATGAAAATTGTTAATGCTTGTACTTCACTTAAAGATCATTATGTAATAGTTAGAAAAACCATGATTAGGAAGGTATTAGAATATAAGCTACTTGAAGAGATCTGTTGTGCTTTTCATGTTGGTACCAACTCTTAACACAGAACCTGTGCTAAAATCTGGATAAATGCTTTTTCATTTAGACATTCACACAAAAATAGAGTTGTGGTAAGTTCAGTTATCTCACTTTATGATGCACTTGTCTTGGTTACATATTTAAGCTCTTGCCTCCCCATCTGGATTGTGAACTCCTCAAGTATAGGGATCACTTCTCTTTCCATACCACCACCACCACCACCACCACCACCACCACCACCACCACCACCACCACCACCACCACCACCACCCCCTTTGCCTTCTTCCCACTTGCTTCCCTGTCTTCTACTTCAAGTGTTTAAGCAACAGTTCCCTATATATTTCACTCCTAAGAACTTATTGAATAGTTTCCTTTGGCAGATTTATATTCTAACTGATTATTGCAGAATGGCTTATGGACCATAAATGTAGATTTAGATATCTTGATCTTTCAGAGAATTTCTTATTTTTAAACAACATGAAGTTTTCAAAGAAATGACCTCTGAAATGAGGTGGGTATATACCAATTAGAGTACATAGGAATGGCAGAATTGGCCACAAATTTTAGAACATTATAAATCTGGCTCAGAGAAATAGTAGGCACATAGGTAAAATTTTAAAGTAAAGGAGAGTATCTTCAAACACAAATAAAAACATAATATGAATAGCATCCTTAATCTTTGTGAAGCAGTTAGGTAACAGTGATAATATTCTGGGATGGAGTCAAGAATACTTGACCTCAAATCTAGCCTCAGACACTTACTGACCCAGAGTAAATCACTTTTAATCCCTGTTTGCCTCAGTTTCCTCAACTGTAAAATGGAGATAACATCACCATCTTCCTTTCAGGTCTGTTAGGATTAAATGAGATAATATGTTTAAGGGCATTTAGCATAGTGCCTGGGCACTATTGGAATGCTTAGACCCTTTCCTATTTCTTTGATTTTAAATCCCAATCCAATTTGTCCCTTCAGACAGTGATATCCAAACCACAGCTTGCAGCTCTCCATCCCACTGCCTGCTCCTGTCTGTTCTAGTATGCAAAATTTATCATCAAGACTCTCTTAGTTGTCTCATTCTGGCAAAGGGCCTCCCTTCTCTGACTCTCCCCATGCCCCCTCCCCTTTCCACCTGCTCTAACTCTCTACTCATCATACCTCACAGACTGGCCTATTTCTGTATACACAGTTGCCAAATTTTAATATGACTCACTCTGATGATTATAAAGACAAACTGAGAGATTCACTAGGTCACCATTATTAACTCAAAGGAAACTGAAACCTTTGACCACAAGGCTGCATCAGTTTGAATTATTTATTATTACAGGGCTAGGTCTTAACATCAGGACATTCCTCCCCACCCTGCCTCAACCTCAGACTCTTTGAAGGCACAATATATATAAAATCAAGTTAAATTAAAAGGTTTATTTTTAAAATATACATTTTAGATGTTGCATTGTCATGAAAGCCAAGAGCTTTTGCATTTAAAGGTGGAAATCAAGTAATCAAAAACAATCATATTTGAATTCAAAATGAAAAACAATAAGGGACAAAACAGTATAATAAAAATTAGATTTAAAGATCCAGAGTGTTGGGTTCCTTGTCTTTTAAGAATCTTAAATCTTTCTCTCAATACTTGCTCTTTTCCATCTGTCTATAAAATGCTCATATTTCTCTAATTCTAAAGAGACTCCTTTCTTTTGACCATTCCATTCTGCTATAATATTCCACCAGGTTATGTCTAATAGGAATGGATGGGGAGGGTACAGAAGGCAGAATAACTGGGCTCTTTCACTCAGGCTCAGTAAAACTACAAGTGGGTCTCATTGATTCACATTGGGCTGGACTGAGGGACTGTTAATAAGAAGAACCATCATGATTCCAAATTGAAAAGGAAAGAACAACACATCCAAGTGACTTTCAGATATGATCCATGAAGCTCGGAATGTAGAAGGTATGATTTTCTTTCAAATTATAAAGAGAGTAGATTAAACAGGACAAATGACAAGAATAGGATGGACGAAGTAGCCAGGGCTTAAAGACTTGGATATTGAGTGGTTTTGTTTCTTATTCTCTCAAGTTCCTTCCTAGGAGTACTCTTTAGGCACTTCCATTTTTTCCTGGTGGCTATATGAGAAGTTTTTGATGGTTTAGGACAGATATTAATTTTTTAATTCCATTTCCATTCTATTTTCAGAAAAGTCCTATTTACCTTGGAACATTTTCATGGTTGTTTTATTTGCAAATTGAACTAGAAATTTCACTGATACTTCATTCTTATTAAAATACTTCTCTCAAACAATATTCAGTGAGGTTCAGAGTACCAAGTATACCTTCTCTAGTGCGGAAAATAGACTACTTAACATTTTTTTAGTCACAAACTCAGATTCCACTCTATGATCATATTGGATTCCATTGCATGATCATAATCTATTACTTCACCTTGCAATGCCAAACTCTTGTTCATTCTCAAGCTAATCTCCAATTTCTTGGTCCCTCAGTTCTTTCTTACACCATCACTCCAATGCTGGCTTCTCCCTTCCCCATTTTGACTTTTTTAGTGATACAGTTCAACTCCACATTATTCTCTTCTTTTGAGTCTTTTTGCTCCCCTTATCCTATGACTGATATTGCCCTGCTAAAAGCCCAACCTTAGATTGCTCTCACAACTTTCTGCCTTCACTCTTACTCTCATGCTTCTCAAGAAGATTATAGAAAATCATAACATTCTACTGATTTCACTACAAATTTATGCTACATAATCTCCATTAAGTTGTAACTGCTTCAAGGTAATCCTTTTATAGCTTCCTAATCAATTCGCTTTGAGACATTTTGAGAGGGATGAAAAGGTTTAGAAACCTCAAACCAGGTATGAATATTCACCAAAACTGTTTCTGTTTTTCCTGGGCCCTCTTCTCATCTCCCTCTCTACTACTTTATTTGGAGATCTTATTGGCTCCCTTGGAATCAATTATCAATTCTAAGTTGATATCCCTAACTCCTCTCTTTATTTTCTGTATGGCATCTCCAATTGAATATTGGACATTTTGAACTGGATGTACATAAGTATTTTAAATTAAACATAATAAGAATTGCAAATGTTCTCCCCCAAACCCACTATTCTTTTTTTTAACTTAACTTTCCTATTACTATCAAGGGTGCCACCATCTTCCCAGTGATCCAAGCTTATAACCTAGATGTCATCTTCAACATATCACTCTCTCTCCCTGCTTCTCAGCTTATCTTTTGCCAAGTCTATTGATTCTATTTTCAAAATATATCTTGTATACAAACTTTTTTCTCCTCTGAAACTAACACCACACTAATACAGCTCCTCAAACCTGAATGACCTCATTCCTGAATGACCATCATAAATTTCTGGTTGGTCTCTCAGCTTCATGTCTTTCACTACTCTAATTCATCCTCCCTCAACTATTAAAAGGATTGTTTCCAAAAGTAAATCTGAACATAGCATCCTCTGACCCCAATAAATGAACTCCAATTGCTCTTTATTACCTCTAAGAACAAATACAAAATTCTCTGTAGTCCTTCCTAGTCAGGATCTTTTCTTCCTTTCCAATCCATCTTTTCCCCTTTATGATCCCCAGCCACTACCCTTTGCCATGTACTCCAAGATCCAGAGACTCCTTGTTATTCTCATACAAAACATCCAGTCTCCCAACTCTATGGGGTCATCCCTTTATTTTCTCTCTTTCTTCATTGTTATCTCCTGGCTTTCTTGACTTCTTTCAATTCTAAACCTATCTTCTATAAGAAATCTTTCCCATTATGATCCCCAGCCACTACCCTTTGCCATGTACTCCAAGATCCAGAGACTCCTTGTTATTCTCATACAAAACATCCAGTCTCCCAACTCTATGGGGTCATCCCTTTATTTTCTCTCTTTCTTCATTGTTATCTCCTGGCTTTCTTGACTTCCTTCAATTCTAAACCTATCTTCTATAAGAAATCTTTCCCAATCCCTCTTGATTATCTCCAATGTATTGTATGTGTGTTTATGTATGTACAAATACACAAATATACATACAATCTTATTTGTATGCAGATGGTTGTTTGGTGTTTCCTTCATTTGTTTGTGAATTGCACTGAGGGCAGAGACTTTGATTTTTTAATTTTTTTATCCAGTGTTTAACATTATGCTTGGTACACAGTAGATATTTAATAAATGTTTATATACTGACTAAATTTAGAAGAAGCAGACAGTGTCCATTTCACTACATGAAGTCAAATAAAGTCATGCCAACTATATAATTAGCCATCATCTAGAGCTGCCATTACTAAAGAGAGAGGAAGATAAAAGATGCAAGTGCAGTATTTCCCTGTGCCACTGCAATTGACATCATTTTCACTCTTTCCTGAACAAAAAAGTCCCAATCTTGGAATAATGCCAGGAAAAGAGATAACACTATTGATTGAGACTTCTTGCTCTGTTGTGCCAGGGCCAACATTTACAATTCAAAGCCTAGGGTATTCAGAAACACGAGGTTATCTCTGATCCACATGTCCATATTCCTTTACCTTGTTCTCCACCTTTTTGTTTACTTGTGCATTTTATGTGTTTTTCCCAGTTCCTAAATATGACCTAAGGTATCCAGGGAAGATACAGTCATTTTTCATCTTTGGACAAAAGAGATAAACTGAAGATTACTCATATCCCCTGACAGCATCATAATTGTCAGATCATAATTGGATTAAGCAGCAATGAAACCTAGTCCAGTATTCTGTCAGTTCAATATGTGCTTAACAATATGTTTCTGAAGCTCCTTGAAAAGGGAGTAGTTACTGTACAATAAAGAGATTAAACTGAGTCTTCCAGAATTACTATTTGCTTAAAAAATATTAATCAAAATTCACAATTCAAAATAAGTCTAGAGCAAAAGAGCAGAATGGGTCTGATGTTCCTAGGTAATTTTTCCTGTCTCATATGTGGGTAAATTATATGTACTAGGCAATATTTCTAGTTACCTGAAGTCTTGGAACCAGAGGATATCAAAGGATTCAGGTCATGATATATCTATGTTACAACATCAGTGACACCTGCATCCTGAGACCTTTTCTATTCTCTCAAGTGTCTGTATCAAAGGTCATTGGATCTTGACACCCACACCAGTAGGTACTCAGTTGCAAGTGTTCTGGATAGTGATTCACAGTGACATGATAACAATAGTGAGCCCTGCATACAGAGTTTTCTATCTGTAGAGATGGTATCAGCCTAATGGAAAAGGCAATATAAGGATAATAACCTAACAGTAACACAATAAACATCAAATGGAAAACAAATCCTTATACATGATCTGGCATGAGACATATTTTTGTAAGGTCTTAAGTTATATTTTTAGCATTCATAGTAACAGAGTTAGAAGGAACAACATAATCATTTTAAGAATAAGGAAAACTGAAGACCACAGAGATAAATGTGTTGTCAAGGTAGTTAGCATGAGAGAAGAGATTTGAACTCCCTGTAGACTTTTCTCTTTCCTCTTTATACACACTGCTTCTCTCTTTCAAACAGAATTTTTGGAGTCAACTTCATGTACTTCATGTACATATGATTATAGTAGTCTCACACCTTTCAGATTGGCTAAAATTACAAAAAAGAAAAATGATCAATATTGTAGGAGATATGGGAAAATTGGGACACTGGTGTACTGATTCAATCATTCTAGAAAGTAATTTGGAACTATGCCCAATAAGCAAGAAAACTGTGCATATCCTTTGAACTAGCATTACCACTCTTGGGTCTCTCTTCCAAAAATATCATAAAAAAAAGAAAAAAAGATCCAAACATATAAAAATATTTGTAGCAGCTCTTCTTATAGTGGCAAAGAATTGGAAATTGAAGGACTGATCATAATTTGGAGAATGGATGAACAAATTATGGTATATGTCTGTAATAGAGTACTATTATTGTTCTGTAAGAAATCATGAGTGGGTGGACTTCAGAAAAGCCTGGAAAAACTTATATGAACTGATGTTGAGTGAAGTGAGCAGAACCATGAGAACAATGTACACATTAATAGCAAAATTGTGTGCTGGTTATCTATGATGAACTTAGCTACTCTTAGTAATTCAGTAATCAAGGACAATTCTAAAAGACTTGTGATGGAGGATGCCATTCACATCCAGAGAAAAAACTATGGAGATTGAATACAGACCAAAGCATACTATTTTCACTGTATAAATTTTTTTCCACCTTTAGTTCTGATTCTTCTTTCATAACATGACTAATATGGAAATATGTTAAAGATAATTTATACATGTATAACCATTAGCAAATTATTCCCTGTCATGGTAATAGGGATGGGAGGGAAGTAGAAAACTATGGAACTCAAAAGCTTATAAAAGATGAATGCTGAAAACTATCTTTGCATGGAATTGACAAAAAAGAATAAAAAATAAAAAGAATACAAGCACGAGTCCTTCCTGGTTTCAATTACCAGAGCTTGGGGCTCTGATTCTAGAGATTTATCAGGTCAGGTCAATTAACTTCTTTGGGTTTCAGTTTCCTCATTTGTAAAAAGGGAATTGGATTAGAAGACCTTCAAAATCCCTTCCATCTCAAAATGTATGA
The DNA here is from genome assembly GCF_037893015.1 of Macrotis lagotis. NCBI lineage: Eukaryota > Metazoa > Chordata > Mammalia > Peramelemorphia > Peramelidae > Macrotis > Macrotis lagotis. Next base: position 241,457,625 of record NC_133661.1, on the reverse strand, counting down.
TCCTAACACTTTCTTTCCTACCATCTTCTCATTTTGTTTTTTGTTCACTACAGACAGGTCCAACCCTTGGGACCCCATTTAGGATTTTCTTGGCAAAGATACTGGAATGGCTTGCTATTTCCATCTCCATTTCATTTTATAGATGTTGAAACTGAAGCAAAGAGTATTAAATTAACTTGCCCAGAGTCATAGAGCTATTGTCTGAGGTCAGATTTGAACTCAAGATGAGTCTTCCTGATGCCAGGTCTGGCACTCTATCCACTGAGCAACCTAGGTGTCCTTCTTCTTAAATGCCTCCTCTTAAGAACTTATTTGACCAGCCCTCAACCAACTCATGGGTAGTGTACATGGCATGTTCCCCTATGAATGTAGGATAATGGAAACAGATTGAGTACCCTGGGATTCCACACACCAATAAATCATCCTTGCTTACATAGTCTATGACTAGTTAATTGGTTAAAATACACTGATCTCTAGGACAAACAAGATAATGAAGTTAGTTAGCTCATGTATAATTTAAAATTAACCATACAATTAACTATGGTTCTATCAAAACAAACAACAATATTACTATTGAGAGGATAAAACAACTCAGAGAGTAAGTCCTCCACTTTGTGCAATGGTCATCTCCACACATCACAGTTAAAATTCAGCTACAAAAAAACATACCCTTTACTAGAAAAGTAACACAGCAGTGGACAGAATATTTTTCCATCCATTGAGTTGATTGCTTGAAAATTTCAAATCTTATAATTTGAAGTTGCCTCATTCATCCCTGCTTATGCATTATGTGTAACTCATCCCATGCCTTCCAGAAAGTTTTCCACAGCCTTAATAAATGGCCATTGTTGAAACTAAGTGCGTGGATTTAAACTATATCACTTGATATAGGTACATTCTGTTTTAAAAACTTCTAGCCTTAAAAGAGAGAAAGAAAACCTAATTATTTTAATCTGGAGAAAAATTTGTTCTCACTATGTTCCTTTTCATTTCAATGGTATAATCTGACAACAGTTTTACTCTCTGATCAACATTTTCAGACTCATTATGTTCAAATCAGCCAACTCCTGTTTCTTCTACTTTTCTCAGTACATTATATAATAAAAGACTTCACTGCAATGGTTTAAGAGGGTGCCTGGGATGTTGCCAAGGCACATGTGCATACACACACACACACACACACACACACACACACATACAAACTTCTCACCAGGCAAGGGCATGAGGAGGGAAATACAGAAGACCTCCCTATGACTCTATGGAATTTTCAAAGTTAAGAAAATCTGGAAAGATTGCTCACAAATATATCATGAACCCCATGTTGATTGTCAAGAAAAATGTCTGATTCCCCCACAACTTAACAAAAATGAATGCTTTGGGTTTTGCCTTCGGCTCCAATTAGATTAAGGGTCACCTGTTACTCATAAAACTGAATCAGATTTTCTCTTGGTTAAATTCTCTTCACTTCCCTTTTCAACTCAGGACAAAATGAAATGACCTTTTCCACTCTGATGTCACAAATTCTTGTCCCAATGCCTTAGTCTGACTTGAGCTGCTCCTTATACAAGTGTAAGGGGACACCCTGGGCTACTTAGCACTTAGCAGCTGGTGAAGGACACCAAGGTGTGAGTCTTTGCTCTCCCAAGGCGTTTTTGTTTCTTAGTAACTGAAAGAGAATACAACCTTATGGAAAAGGAAGTACTTAGACAAGGGAGCTTAAAACCATTTGCCATTTGTAAGCACCTATATGACAAAAGTTTTTTGAGAGGCATTTTTGATCATCTCAACCTTCCCTCCTCTGATTAGGCCATAGAAGCTTATAAAGATGTACCAAAAGTCTTGATAGGATATTTTGAGGGGATTTCCTTTATTATATAGCAAGAATCTAGATATTTAATCAAGCTTCTCTGACCAATTGGTAGTAGTCATTCTAGGTATAAAAGTTATCAAAGAACTACTGGAGAACTGTGTCCAGGCCAGTCTCTTGTGTTATTAGCATTAATGCAAATAAGTGAGAACATGGTGGTTTTGTGCAAAGCAGAATAGATTTAGAGATTATGGGAAAAGATTCTACTCCAGATCCAGAATCTGCTACTTCCTACTCAGGAAAATGATTTGGAATTATGAGAGAAAAGCAGCTATACCAATCACATACTTTGATACAAAATTCCCCTATAGGTCTGTATTCTCAAAGATAGAAAGATCCCATGTGTAACAAAATAATCATTAAAAAAAATGAAAACAAAGAACATACCTGTTGAGTAGGAAATGGCTGAAAAATTATTATATGAACATAATGTGATATTATTACAAGATAAGAAGTGATAGGGCAGCCAGGTGACACAGTGGATAGAGCACTGGCCTTGGAGTCAGGAGTACCTGGGTTCAAATCCGACCTCAGACACTTAATAATTACCTAACTGTGTGATCTTGGGCAAGCCTCTTAACCCCATTGCCTTGAAAAATCTAAAAAAAAAGTGACAAATATGAGAATTACAAAGTAACATGGAAAACTTAGGTACTGATATGGAATGAAGTGAAATCGGGAGGGGGGATACACACTATGTAACTACAATATAATGAATTGAAAGAGCACTAAAATGAAGTTGAATGTCATATAATTGCAATGCTAATCTTGGACCCAGAAAGAAATGAATATATATATATATATATATATATATATATATATATATATATATATATATATGTGTGTGTGTGTGTGTGTGTGTGTGTGTATGTATATACACACATATATACATATGTTTCTTTCCTTTCTTTGGAGAGGCAGAGGACCATGGGCATGCAATGTTATATAAATTATCAGAAATGGTCAGTGTTTGTTGATTTTTTTAATTATATTTTTTGGTTTAAAAAAAGTAAGTCACTGAAATGAATTACATGCAGAAATGATTTTTTAAATGTTCTTAAAGGTTTTGGGGTTTTTTTAGGTTTTTGCAAGGCAAATGGGGTTAAGTGGCTTGCCCAAGGCCACACAGCTAAGTAATTATTAAGTGTCTGAGACTGGATTTGAACCCAGGTACTCCTGACTCCAAAGCCGGTGCTTTATCCACTACACCACCTAGCCGCCCCCTTAAAGTTTTTAAAAATAAAAAAAAATGAGGATGTTAGACTTGATGACTCCAGTTAGAAATCAGTAACACTTTGATAACTATCAACCATTTGTGACATAAGTTAATTTTTTATTATGCTTAACAAATATTATAATTAGAAGTCAATAATATTTTGTTAAATGTTCCTTTTTGTTTTCAAAAATGCTACTATTTCTGTTAAATTTGGTATTTGTAATTTGACTCACGGGCAGTAGGTTTTCAAGCCTTGTAGTTTTTGGTCCTGCTGAAATAATTAGTCAACCAAATAAGTTGGAGAACCACTTCCCTATATGCTAAAGATTCCCTATATACTTCAAACAAACATTATAGTTTGGCATCACAATTGAACTCAATTACATATTCAATCTATGCCCCATATGTTTAAAATGGAATCCTAAGTATGTCATGATACTAAAGCAAAAATTAAAAGTTTTGAAGGGCCTTTGTTGGTGTTAAGGGCATATGGGAAGTTCTCTCTGCTAGACTGGAAGATGAATTATTTGAAACATTTATATTCAATAATGAGCCTTAGTGGGGTGGATAGGTAACAAAGTAGAACACCACCTGGGTTCAAATATGACCTTTAATTTATTAGTGGTATGATCCTGGACAAGTCATTTAACCCCATTTGCCTCAATAAAACAAAAAGAGAAGGCGAGAAGGAAATAAAGAGAAAGAGAGAGAGAGAGAGAGAGAGAGAGAGAAAAGAAAAAAAATGAGCCTTAACACCATTTACTTCCTAATCATGTTATTTTTATCATTAAAATCTTTAGTTATTTTCCTTTTAAAATAGTCACAATGTATTGAAGAGATCTTCATAGACCTGTGACTGTTCATCTTTGCTAGTAAGAATTATTTCATTCTTTGTAATTTTATCTCCAAAACTGAGTAATTGATTAAATTTCCTAAACTGTGCTCTTTGCCCAAAGGTATTGTCCTATCCTTTTCCTCCCCTCCCAGCTTGTGTCCAGTTATCCCTTCCACATAGCAGGGGCTAGGGACACAATAATCCCTCAATCTGGAAAATTCACATAAAATTTTTTGGCTTTCCCTTTGTACCAAAAAAATCTGAATTAATATGATATTAAAAGATAGACTATACATATATAAAAGATACATAAAATAGTCTCTACAGACATAAAAGACTATACATACATAAAATAATACTATACATATATTTTATTCATTTCTTAATTTCTAAATTCTTTTCTATGTCATCTGTGACTTCTACAAAACTCCCCAAAATTCCCATTTAATTTCTTATGCCAACCCACAATATATCAAAACAGTGTTTGAAGGAAAGTCACAATATGGAAGGGATAATTCTTTGTCATAAAATGTCAGATTTGGGTGTATTCTGTTTTATAATTTAACTTTCCTTTTTAAGTCTAGCTTAGAGTGGCTGACTCTTTCTATTGCTGTACTTTTCAACATTCTTCCCTGCCCTTATCTAATTATTTGTCGAGTGGTTGAATTAATGTGAACAATAAAAATTTGTTGAGCAGCAGCAAGCTAAAATTGGATAGCATTTATTTGTGGTAGACTAGGTCTTCATCATGGTTTCATTTGTTCTAGACAAGCTCAGAGAATTGTCCATAGTTGTTAACTGATGTAGGACAAGATGAAAGGAGCATAAGAATACAGGATTAATTAATGTTTGTCCTTCATTTCTGAGGAAGACCTGACACAGGAAGGCAATGCCATGACAAGCACATGAATTGGATTTGAGTTAGGGTATTGCTGTGCTAAGTCTCCAGTCTCACTTTCTCCTCCAGAGCCATCTGGGTCCAGTGGCCAGATATAAATCATGATGACTAGAGAAGATCCCTGGATGTGAGGCAATCAAGATTAAGTGACTTGCCCAAGATCACATAACTAGTAAGTGGGTGGCAAGTGTCTGAGGTTGGATTTGAACTTCTATCCTCCTGAATCCAAGGCCAGTGCTTTACCCACCGTGCCAAATGGTAAAGATAACATTTGAATGCCTGACCATGGAATTCTGGATAAAAAAGGGTTGAGTGCTGTATGGTAGACAGTCTCCTGTTGCTGGGAATTAAAAGAATGAAACAAAGAATATTATTCTTCTCTATTGTACTATTTATACCAATGATCATATATTCATAGTCATACAGTTGGAAGGGATCCAAGGGTTCATTGAATCTAACCTCTTCCTCTTCTGAATGAGGAAAATGAGCCACAGAGAGATAGCGTTTTGTCCATGATCACATAAGAAAGAAGTATGAGTTGAGAGGCAAACCCAGGTTACTGATTCAACTCCATTGCTTTCCCATTATACCAACCGTCTCTCAATACTCTGAAATTGTCAATACAAGTGGCCAATGAAAGACATTTTTAGCTAGGCTATTATACAATAAAGAAAGATATATGTCCTAGGAATAAAATGAATCAACAATATACAAAGACAGCTGAAACAGCTATAGTAAAAGGTGGGACAAGTGCATTCTCTCTTTACCTGTAACCTTCTATCAGGTCCCAATTTTCTATGCAAATTCTATGCCATGATCAGTTATGATCCTTCAATCAAAAAACATAATATATTGATATATTAGACTAGCAAGAAGTCCTCAGGAGGTCATGGCACTTCATAAATGACTTCATGTTTCATTACCACTTAAAATACAATTATAGATCAATTCAAAACATTATGCAATTATTGTTGTTCAAGTCAATTGTGTCCAACTCTTTATCCATTTGGAATTTTATTGGCAAAAATACTGTAGTGAACTGCCATTTCCTTCTCTATCTGTCTCATTTTATATATGAGGAAACTGAGGTAAACAGGGTTAAGCGACATGCTCAGGACCACACTGATACTAAGTGTCTGATGTCGGATTCAAACTCAGATATTTCTGACCCCAGGCCTGGCACTCCATCTACTATTATCACCTAAAGCACACATATATTCATGGAAAAAAAAGTAGTATTATCACCAAAGGAATTACATATTAACTTTATTCCAAGTGACTTTACTCTTCCTTCTGTATACCAATTCCTATATTCTTGGAGCATGCATTCCCAATAGAAACAGAAAAAACAACTTAAAGATAACTCTTCCAATCATCCTTCTCCCCTTATTAAGGGAAACTTCACATTTCTTTTTCAAACATGTGGCTAATTGATAAAGCCTTAACTTTAGGTTACAAATTTATCAGTTTTAGATTTTAATTGGCATACATGGCTTGAATTACAGAATCTTAGAACTGATAGAAACCTTGAAATCACCAGGCAGGTAATTACTAAACCATCAACATCGTCAACTTATCTTTTTTTTCTTTTTCAAGATCTCTAGCAATAAATTCCATAATCTCTGACTCATGATCTAGCCACATTTTTTTTAAATAAACCATGTCCAATTCACCTTTCATTATATTCTAAATTAACTTCATATTTATTTAAGGAAAGGAAACATAGAACTCACTGGTAATAATTATGTATCTATAAATAGATTTAATAAATAGCACTTGCTTCATTTTTTAGTTGTTAAGTAAAATTGTTATTGACCTATTTCATAAACTATATGATACAATAGAAAGAAAACTTTCTAAATCTAAAGTTAAAGGATCTGACTTCAAATCTTATCTATAAAATCTTAGTCCCTGGGTCTCATTAAGCAAGTCAGAACCTTTCTGGATTAAATTGAATCTCAGTTCCTCATCTGGAAAATAAGAATGAGATAAATGTCTTGGGAAGGTCCCTTCCATCTCTAAATGTATGATCCTTTAATTTGACCCAATCCAAGAGTCTGAGGTAAAATTTATTTCAACTAGGTGATTCACACCTCATTGGATTAAGCAGATGCAAAATTGATCAGAGACATACTGAAATCCAAAACAAATACTAAAAGAAACAAGAAAGGAATTCTAGGTGAAGAGCATTTTGTAAAGTCTATTAAGTGATGCAGTAGGTTCAGGAATATTCATCTTCCTGAGTTCAAATGTGACCCTGGGCAAGTCACTTAACACCATTTACCTCAGTTTCCTTATTTGTAAAATGAGTTAGAAAAGGAAATGGGAAGTCAGTCCAGTATCTTTTCCACATAAACACCAAATGGGGTCACAAAGTCAGACAGGACTGATAAACAACTGAACAACAGCACTTTTTTCTTATTCTCCTCACTCAAGTTTGGGGTTTAGTGAATTCTGTTTCCAGAATTACCTGTGACACATTATCACCTTGACCTAGTTATCTTCATCTCTTTGCCTTGGTCTCCCCATTTGCAACCAAGGATTAATCCTTGTCAGCTCCCTAAAAGAGCAGTGTGGATTAACAAGTGAAGAGTTTAAAGTACTTTTCTGAGCCTTAGATGAAAGGTGCTGTAAATAGAAGGTGTTATTACAAATAACATGTGTTCACAAGCCAGTACACATACAACCAACTGGTGAGTTTCCTTGATTTATAGACTACATGATTTTAAAGAATCTGAATCAAAGTTTAACTGGAAGAAAAGGGGTTGTTACCACCCAGCATCCACAGACTTCTTCCAAACCATAATCACATTAATGAACATAAGTATTTGATCATAGTATGTCAAGACAGAAGACAGCATTTGATGTTTGGAAATCAAATAGGAAGCTCTCTGTGAATGAATTCTTGCAAAATGAATCACTTTTTCCCCTGACATAACATCAGGGACACACTCCCAGAGGGGAAGACTTGGGGCCCCAAAGAAAAAGACTACTTATTAGAGTTGAAAAGAATATTAGAGGATCCCTAATTTTTGAAGTGAGGAAATTTGCCCAAGGTAAATGACAGAGCTATGATTTGAACCTCTGGCACCAAAAAGTCTTTTCCACTGCTCAGCACCCTTCTATAAAATACATACAAAAGTTTTCTGACATGTCGAATAGCATTTAAATAATTTTCTGTATACGGCAGCTTCACAATTCATGGATGAATCCAAAGGGGCTACTAGCATGAAAGCAATGGGTCGGAGAGTGGGGAATAAGAAGGGTAAGGATGGAACCTCCAACACACAGAGGGGTGGTGCTTTTTGTATGAAGTAGATTCTCATTCATCTCATCCGTACTTCAAGGGTTCATAAATCAGAAAGCCCTCCCACAATAAATGAATCACAGGGCCTCTCTATTCACTTTGGATGCTGGCCCCTTCACAGAGAAATCGCATATCTTTCGATAGCAACTAGAGATGGAAATTGCTAATTAACTCCTCAGGGAAAAGACTGACACAGTGCCTTTCAGCAGTTCTGGCTCTCTGGTGAACTTCTTACTCCCTATTAGAATTTGGATTTCTCTGATCTCTCAGGGAGGGATTAGGTTCTTACTATGCAAACCTATGTGCTCCTTAGATCCTCTATTCCACTCCTGCCCCGGGTGCCACTAATGGACAGGGATGAAGTGAGGAAAGAAAGCTGGAGAAGGTGGGGGTCATGGGGTGAGGGTAATCAGAGTGGGGACAGAGTTGTGCAGACTGAAAGAGAGAAGACAGGCTTTTTCCTGAGGCAAATTTACAAGTTCACAAACGTGTCACAGAATGTAAGACACTGTACTAACACACCATTCAGAGAGAATGTTGGCAGGGCCTCAAGCAAAGCTGTAGACTCAACACAGAGGAGGATGTATGCAGGGCAAGTAGGGCTGTGTAATCTTAAATTATAGTGTTAAATGGGAGCTACTGGGAAATGACTGTGTTTATCCATAGTATGTGGAAGTCCCCCAAGCCAAGCTCAAATGCTGCCGCCACAATGGAGCTGAAGGAATCATGGCACCTCCAAGATCTCTTTGCCAATTTCCTATTTATTGAGGGACTGATTATTCAGTTTGTAAATTAACCCAGATCCGCTGTTTTGCTTCCTGGCTTCTCTTGCCACTTTCTGACCATTTTACTGCTGGCCTAAAAACTCAAATAAGGGATAAGAAGAACCAGAGGAGGTAAAGTTCAGTCTTCCTCCCCCCCACCTCCATTTTTCTATTTGATAGTTCAGATAAAAGTTATTGAGGGAAATCACTCTGAAAATACAGTCTGCTCCAGGTTATCCAGACTGAAGATGGATTCCTAGTCAGGCTTCTGTTACCTGGGTGAATTATCCACACTTTTTTTTCAATCATCATATACTCCAGTGCTCCTCTTCTTTGAAACTGGATGTTCAAGGGCTGACTGTTTCCTTTTCTACCCCATTACCATGGATAATTGAAAGCCAATTCTACCAAAAATCCACCAGAGGTTTTATATTTATTTTTAGCACAACATATTCATGCAAAACTACTTTAGGAAAAAAAGAGAGAGAAGAATGTGGTCCTTGAACTGATGAAAGCAATTTATAACATGTTGAATAATTTAGACAGTGGTCATGCCATAATTAGTACACAGTCAATATGTAGATAGTTTCCTGCCTTTAGATTAGGTTCCAAAAAAAGCAAAGGAAAAGAAAAAGCATCAGTATGCACTAAGGAAAACACAATTATTCTCCAACTATCTTGCTTAGACTCATTTATGACAGCATTGTTTTTGTCTGACCACTAGAAATCATTTTATGTCCCAAAGTATATCATTTTGAGCCCTGGAATATATCTCACACTTCGGAAATGAATCTTTAAATCACCTAATTTCACATCCAAACATCAATGAAAGAGAACTTTCAGAGGTTCAATACAAAGATCAATCCTCAGGCTAAATGAAATGAGGAGCTGGAAATAAAAGTTGTATATATCCCACCTGGGGGATCCCACCCCACCTAAAAATATATCAAATAAGGACCCATTATTTGAAAAGGACTTCTGAGAAACATGGGAAGCGGTTTTGCACAAATTTGTTTTCCACCAACTTCTTATACCATGGAGTACAGAAAACTCTAAACAGATACATGGTGAAAATAGAAAAAAAAAACATTTGTTGTTTTGTAAAATAAAGACTTGGAGGATGTACCTTCCACACAAATAGAAAGAATTTTCTACCAAACAAAGGATAGAGAAGATCATTAAAAAAATATTTACAATTTCTTTTACCTAAAATTAAAGAGCTTTTATGCAAGTAAAATCAATGCAGCTAAAACAAAAAGAAACAATTTTGGAGAGGAAAAATTCTTCAAAGCAAATATCTCTGATCAAGGTCTGATACTCTAAAAATAGGGCAGATATACTTTTTTTTGTATGTAGTGTCAAAAGAGAAGCAAATTACTAATCATGAAATAATGCCTCAAATAACTAATTATAAGAAAAATTCAAATTAAGACAAATCTGAGGTCTTGCTTCAAACCTCTCAGAGGAGTAAAGTTGGAAAAATGCAAAAATTGTAAATGTAGGAACTTTAGGAAGAAAGGTACAACTAATGAATTATTAGAAAAATAGGGCAGTTAGATGACACTATGATAGAGTACCAGACCAGAGATGATCAAAAAGATCTGGGTTCAAAACCAGCCTTAGACATTTACTATCTGTGTGTCCTTCAGCAAGTCACTTAACCATGTTTGCCTCAGTTTCCTTGAGATAAAGAAGGAAATGGGAAACCATTTGGCAAACTATCTTTGACAAGAGGTCATCAATAATTGGACACAACTGGAAAAGGACTGAACAAATACAATTTGACCCAGAAATACCTCTACTGGATCTATATGCAAGGAGGACAAAAACAAAGAAAAAGACTCCAAATAAACAAAAAAAAATTACAGCAGTTTTTTAGTGGTAAAGACTCAGAAACAAAAAAAGATGTCCATTAATTGAAGAATATCAAAAATGATGGCATATTAATATAAGGAAATATTATTGTGGTCTAAGAAATGTTGAATATATCAAAGAAAATACTTGATAAAGCTTATCTGAACTGACACAGTCTAAAGTAAATATAATAAAGAAACATTTATATAATGACCACAAGAATAAAAAAGACAAGTAATGAAAGACATCAGAACTATAATCACCAATCTTAAGTTCAAAAAAATGATAATGAAGCATGTCTCCCTCTGCCTTCTTGACAGAAAAGCAATGGACTTTGGGCATAGAATGAGGTGTAGATTGCTTTCCATGGCTACTGTACAGGTTTTGCTGAACTATCTTTCTTTAATACAAAAGAATTCTATGTATGCAATGTCATTAGAAAGTGAGAGAAATATAAAAATACATCAATACAGTATTTATTTAAAAAAAGAAAAATATACAAGTTTTTCACAAGTAACCAATAAGCATTATCTTTTTTTGTCTGATTACTACATAGATGAGACTGTTCTAGAATTGGTAACTATGATAGGTGTTTATTATAGTTGCTTTCTTGCTCTAATTTTTTTAATTTTCTTTTTTTAATTTGGGCAAATAATATTTTATTCTTTCCTTTTACATGTAAAGATAGTTTTCAACATTCATTTTTATAAGATTTTGAATTTCAAATTTTTTCTCCTTCTCCTTCCTATCACCACTCCCCAAGATGACAAGCTATCTGATATAAGTTATACGTGTGAAAACATTATGTAAACATATTTCCTTATTAGTCATGTTGTGAAAGAAGAAACAGAACAACAGAGGAGAGTGCTTGATCTATTATAACAGCTTCCTACTTGGTCTTCTTGCCTCATCTCTTCCCTTTTTCAAAACTATTCTTTGCCAAAGGGATTCTCATAAAGGAACTCTGCTCCAAAAGTTTCACTATCTCCCCCCTCCCTTGTCCCCAGAGTAGGAAAGAAGTTCTATTTTGCACACATAGCTCTTCACAATCTAACTCCATTCTACTTTTCCAGGTTTATTACATATTGCATCTTTTCACTCTCTCTGTTTCAACTAAATTTACATCTTGCTGTTTTCCAAGCACAACATTCTTCCACTCATCTCTGCCTTTATACAAGTTACCTCCCAACCAAGAAACTACTTCCTCCTCATCCACACCTCTTAGAATGCTCAGCTTCCTTCAAAAATAAACCAAACATCATCTCTTTCATAAGGCCTTTTCCTATGCCCTCAATTGCGAGTATCTCTTCTACATTCCTCTCCCTCTTGGCCAAAAAAATGCCTTGGTATTGTTTTTTGTATTTCCTTGAAAGGATAGAATATAAACATAGAATACAAATTCCTTTTGGCAGAGACTGATTCATTATTTATCTTTATATCTGCAGTGCCTGACAAGTCTGGTCCATTACCTTGTCAAGAAGGTAGTTCATTATTCTCATTTCACAATTGAGTAAACTGAGTTCAGAAAGCAACTTGGTAAGATCACACAGCTATTAGATTTTAGAATTGATATTCGGACATGGGTACTCTGATTCCAAATTCATTGGGGGTTTTTCCCCCATTGCCCAATAAATCACTTGATTTTAAGGTTTGTTTCTTTTTTTATAGTGCCTATGCTACCATTGAAACTTAAAATTAAGGGCCAACTATCATGCTTCAGATGAGCTAGAAATATAAAAATCCTAAAAAAAGTTCTGAGTTAACTGGCTAAACACAGAGCATTTTATTTTTTAATTAAAAAAATTAAGCTAGTAGTTATTTTTTTCTATTGATAAAGCAATTTTTCTATCTTTTAATAGCTCTAGAGTCAATCTAGAAAAACTGGACAACCATCTAACTGGAATAATACTGAAACTATTACCATCAAGTTTGCTAGTGATCACTTAATTCTAAAATCTTTTAATTTTTTCTCTCAGTCTTTATCTTCTGTATCTTATATCATTAAGATAGTGAGCTCTAATCACTGAAATCCTAGTTCTGAAACACCAATGGCCCCCAACCATCTCAAATTCAACATGTCCAAAATACAATTTATCTCTCCCATCCTATCCCATCCTTTTTTGTCTAACTGCCCTATTCCTATCAAATACCACATATCTTTTTTCTTCTTTTTAAAATTTTTAATTTTTAATTTATGAAATAAAGCTAGAATTTTTAAAATATAGTAAAATAAAATTACACATTGAACTTCTTATCTATTATTTATAACTTCTATAATAATATAACATATATATCTTTATAATAATATAACTTTTACAATAACTGTTATTCCTTTTAAATATATAATAAACTTATCATGTAAATTTATTTTTTTCTCTCCCTCCTCCCTTACCCTAGAGATGGCTGCCATTACACACATATATACACACATACATAAATATATGTATATATATATATTTTTTTTCTTTGCATACTTATATTTAACTGTTCTCTTTCTAGATGCAGATAGTATCTTCCTTATATGTCCTTTGCAATTAATTCGAGTATTCATAATAGAATGACTTATTTGCTCAAAGCTGTTCTTAAAACAATGTTGATATTACTACATAGACAACATTCTCCTCCTTCTGCTCATTTCACTCTTCATTTTTTCCTGCAAGTGAGCTCATCATTTCCCTTAGCTCAGTATTCCACCATCTTTCTAAATCATCCAAGTACACATCCTTAACCCTTCTTTTTCTATATCCAACCTCTTCCCAGATCTTATGAAATGTACTGCAAGTAGATTCTCTCACTTTCATTACCTTTTTCTCTTCCATTCACATAGCCACCCCTCTTGTTCAGATCTTTACCACCACTCACTTGGACTATTGCAATAACTTCCTCAAAGTTCTTCTTGTCTTGAATCTCTTCCTTCTCCAAGTCATCTTCCACATTGCTACCAAAGTCATCATGTCATTCCTATGCACTAAAATATGAACTCTGATTAACATTTAAAGTCCTTCAGAATATGCCTGCAGTCTCTCTCTCTACTCAACTTCACATATTCCACAATCTGGCAAAATTGAACCGCATGAACTAATTCCCTTTATATGACATTCTGTCTCCCTTTCTGTTCTCTAGACAGGTTATTCCCTAAGCCTTGGATGTATTCATTCCTACTTCAGCTCTTCCTCTACAAATGTCTAACCTTTTTTTTTTCAAATCCTAGCTCAATTACTATCTTCTGAGCAAAGCCTTTCCTGATTACTTTAGTTGCGACTGCCCACTCCACAACAAATACTTTATATTTATTGCATATATATATATTGCTTCCATGACAAAATCATGATAGAATGTGGAAAAAGACAAGGATTGTTTCATTTTTGTCTTTATATTTCCAGTGTTTCACATGCTCACAGCACAGAGTAGGCATATAATAAATTGGCTATTTATCTACTCTCCATTCCTTCTTTTATACTTCCTCCTCTCTCTTGGCTAACATGAAATTTCTCTTTCCTAGTTCTCCTTTTATTCATTTTCTTTATTATTTCACTTCCTCTTTCACTATGAGTGCCTGTCAAAGCTATGCTCTCAGAGGTCATCTCTTTTCTCCCTTAATGATCTCATTCATTCCCATGGATTCAATTATCACTTCTATGCAGATGTCTCCCAGACCTAACTGAAACTTCTTATTTCCTCCTAAATCTTATCTTTCTCCCAATTTCTGTTTTTTGGCAACACCATTTTCTTAGTGACCAACTCTTTCAACCTCAGAGTCATCTTGAATTCTTCCCTTGTCATCAGCATTCTCTTCTTTCCTAATCCAATTAATTGTCAAATTCTGTTTAAATTCTACTTCTATTTCATTATTCCCATCTGCCCCTTTCTCTACCCTCCCATAGCCAATATCAGGAGTTTAGTCCTTTAGCTCTCCCTTGAACAATTATGCTAACTTCTAAACTAATATCTTTACCTTTATTCTCTCCCTTATCAAAGTCATCCTACACACAGTTGCCAAAATCTACAGTCTGGCCAAATCATTTCCTTGTTCAAAAAGCTTTCAGTTGTCTTCAGATATTCCAGTAGAAATAAGACTAGACACTAGGTGGGCATGGTAGATAAAGAAATGGTCTTGGGGATAGGAATAACAGAATTCAAATCCAACCTATATAATTAACTATGACCCTGGATAAATCACTTAAATGAAAAACCCCTTTCAAAAAAGAAAATGCACAGAACATCTGAGAGTTGATTTGTTTGTTATACACAGTTAAGTCATACAAATACAATTACAAAATATTCTTTAAAGAAATAAAGAATGGCAAATAATTTGAAAAATATAAATAAATAATTTGAGAAATAATTTGAGAAATATTAATTTGGGTCAGACCTTGAGGACAGGGACTGTCTTTAGACTCCTTTTAGATTCCTGGGGCTTAGCACAGTTTTGGCACATAGTAGGTGCTTAATAAGTATTAATTGATTTATTGCTAATATAACAAAAATTATAATCTTCCAGATTCAGTGCTACATAAACTACTAAAAGAATTCTTTACAGAACTAGGCAATACTATAACAAAATTCATGAGAAGATCAAAAGGGAAATAAGGGGTATGGGAGGGAAGTACGAATGAATCACTTTCCAATATCAAATTACAAAGTTATCATAGACTTTTAAATTTAAAGGAAGTTCATAAGCAGAGCAAAAGTTAGATATGTTTGGGAAAAAGGTAAAGTAGAAATAAAAGGTAAACAAGGAAGAAAAAAGTCATAGGATTGTAGTAAAAAAAGATACTATAGAAACAATGCTAAATCTTTAAATATATATATATATATATATATATATATATATATATATATAAATGATTTAAAAGAATAATTAGAGAAAGGGGAGGCTAGGTGGTGCAGTGGATAAAGCACCAGCCCTGGAGTCAGGAGTACCTGGGTTCAAATCCTATCTCAGACACTTAATAATTACCTAGCTGTGTGGCCTTGGGCAAGCCACTTAACCCCATTTGCCTTGCAAAAACCTAAAAAAAAAAAAGAATAAGTAGAGAAAACTAAAATATCTCAGAGAAAAGAAAAGGGTAGGCCAGGTAAAGAGAAGTTATGAAAAGTTGTCTACTGAATTTAGGGGGGACAGCTAGAATGTAATATTTTTGGAAATTTTGTGGAAACATTAAGTTGGCTGATGTAATGGCATAAAAATAATTAGAAAAATCGATAATACATTTGTAAAATTTTCTAATTTCTAGAGTTTGAGATTTAAAACATGAAAGTTATTTGAAAGAAACAAAAATACTCTTTGGAAATGAAATAACAATTTTGGAGAATTTGATTGCACTGCTCTTTAGAAATCATAACAGAACCTTGTATTGCTACTAAGAATTATTAGAGACAGAAGATAACAAACAACAGAGCTTTGGTGATATTCATATTCAAGGTGGAGGAGATTGATGATAGTCCAGCAAAAAAGCTGAGAAAGAATTCTTAGAGGTAAGTTTAGAACCAAGAGAAATCAGCATCACAGAAACCAAAGGAAAAGAGAAGAGGGTCAACAGAGTCAAAAGATACTAGGAGGTCCAATGAGATAAGTGCTTTTGGATTATGGCAGTTAGATGTCCATGATAACCTTGGAAGGAAATGAAAAGGAATCAGCAGGACACTGGACTAAATATTTTGTCATTGTTTTCGGCAAATATCTCATTTGATTGTCAAAACAACCCTGTGAGGTAAATATTATTATCCCCATTTTACAACTGAGGAAACTGAGGCAGATTTGCCCATGATCACACAGCCAGTAAGTGTTAGAGTCCAGATTCAAACTCAGTTCTTCCTGACTCGACCTAGAATTCTATTGACTTTGCTCCCAGCTGTCTCTGGACACTATCAGTCAGTGATAGATCTGGAAGTCAGAGTGAAAAAAAAAATTAGAAGGAAGTGAGATAAAAAGGGTGTAGGTAGAAATGTAGAAAGTGAAGAGGTTTAAGTAATGAGAATAGAAATCTATTTCAAGGAGTGTGACTGAAAAAGGGGAGAGATCTACCCTAGAAGAGTCCATTGCTATCATACCTTGCTGCCATTGGGTCCTGTGTCTTCTCCCACAGCCACACCCCAAATTTCCCTGCTTCTTCCTACATCTCTCCCAAGGAGTGAGGAGTTGTTTCCTATAATGGGGGAATGCAAGACACTCAATGGAGGGAAAGTCACCCACCCCCACCCATCGGCAAGACTGCATTTGATGGGGACAGACCTCTTTTTTGGGAGGCTAGAATGGAGGAGGAGTAGTTTTAAAGAGGAAAAGAGAGAAGATGAGCCACTTCTTTCTCAGCAAAACAGGGGAAGTTCTTCACTGACAGTGAGTAGGAAGTGTATCTTTTTGTAGGCTTGAAAAGAAAAGATTTGGAGCAGGTGCTGCCAGGAGTGTGATAGAAAGTCAGTCAGGGATGAATAATAAATTTGCCTTGCATAGCTGAAATGGATGAGAGCAGGATTCAAACCCAAATGCTAAACTGAGTGCTGACCTAGATGTCTGGGTCCAAAAAAAAGGAGTGGGTTGCTATTTCTTTGTCATCTCAATCTATGCTCTTCTCCTTATTCTTTCAAGGAGCCATGCAGTAGACTCAATTATACACCTACTCATTTAATTTTGGTTTAATTTTTGTATAATCATTTCTTGAAAATCAATCTTATGGACCTTTGGATAAGTTGGCGAAACTCATGGTTCCCATCTCATAAGATTTTTGTATGCATAAAATACATAGGATTACCAAGAAAAACCAATTATATTGAACTATTAACTAAAAAAAATTTAGCATTTATAGACTCTAAGTTAAACACTTTTGCTATAGAATATTGCTATAGAAACCAACCTTTCTAATGTTATTGTTCTGTCTTTGGTGTTGTTCAGTTGTTTCAGTCATACCCAACTCTTCTTGACACCATTTGGTGTTTTCTTGACAAAGATCCCAGAGTGGTTTGCCATTTCCTTCAACACATCATTTAGGGTTAAATGATTATCTGGGTCACACAGCTAGTAAATGTCTGAAACTGAATTTGAATTGAGGTTTTCCTAGCTCTAGACCCAACATGCCACCTAACTAACTACCTTTGGTGAATATACAAGGTAATTTTAATTCATAGCAACTCTTAAGATCATAGAACCATAGATTAAATCTGGAAGAAGGGAATTTAGAGATTGTCTAATTTTCCTCCCCTCTCCCATTTTATTGAGGAAAAATGAGGTCAATCAGGCAACATTTAATTGAGTGCCCTCTGGGTGTCAGACACTGGGGGGAAACTAAAAGAGCAAAAGACAGTCCCTGTCCTCAAGTAGTTTACATTCGAGTCATTTAGGTAGAAAGGAGAAGAATTATGATTAGGTTCCCAGTCCTCTAAATCCAAAGTAAATGCCTTTCTACAAGTAGAGAATCATAGAAAAAAAGAATGCTTGGGCCTGGAAAGAACCTTAGAGATTGTTTAGTTTAAATACTTCATTTTTTCATTTTAAGAAACTGAGGTTTAAAGAGGTTAAATGAACTGACCAAGATGCCACAATGAATTAGACCCATTTTTAAAACCCCAGTTGAGAGTTCTCTGTTATACCACAGACTAATTTAGCATGATTTTAAAATCCTACACATAATCTATCAAACAGTTAACCCAGATTCAAATAATCAAGTTGATTGTGCTTCATTGCAAAAACAAAGGAAGGTAAGCTAGCATTAAAATTGGCAATGTTGCTGAAATCTTTCCATCAGAAATGTTTGTTTCTCCTACCACGATTTAAAAATACCAGGCAACCCACAACATATTAAATTAAAAAAAAAAACAAGGATCATACAGAACTGCCTTAAAGTAGGACATATTTTTTAAGGGGGAGTTTGCTGTATTCTTGCCCTTTCCAACTCATCTTCCAAACATTTGGAAGTGTGCGAACAGAAACTCAACTTATGTTGGCTATTTACCTTATACACACAAAAGGTCACAGTTGAAAAGTTGCTTTAAAAGGTATGCAGGATTGTTAAGGATTTTCCTTTATAGAAGAGTACAAAATTCATTATTAGTCTGATTTAGATTTTCCTTAGGAAATGATAAGTTCTTTTTAGAGGTCCTTAGAGATCTGCAAATGGAGGTTAGATGATCATTTCTTTGGTATGTTTTGGTGGGCATTCATTCCTTTCATGTGTGGGCTGTGCCAGTTAGGTCCCTTCCAAGGCTCAAACTCTTGTACTTTCTGATTCTGAGATCACTTTATGTGATTCAAGATATGAGGCCTAGTAAATTCTAGTGATAAGTTCAGTGATGATATGTGACTTTCTTTAAAACTATAGAGAAACTACTCAAATTATTTCATGAATCTGATGAACAAGTGACATGATTTGGAGGTAATAAGGATAAAAAGACTATCAATAAAAATATTTTAATATTTTTTAGTCCTATTCTAAACACTCATGGACAGATAAGTGCTTTAAGAAGAAAAGTTTTCTTGAGTTTCATAATTGAAAAGTCAGTTTAAGAGCTATGAATTTCTGTTCCCTTTTTGTAATTAAGAAAGAAAAATTCTTCATTTTTCTCTACTAGAGTGTCACAAATGTCTCAACATGATGCATTTTTGACTCTGGGTTCTTAATTTCATAAAAGCAAAAGTCCTAGCATATTAGACTTCTCATTCAAATCAGTCAATAAGTATTTATTAAATTGCTATTAAGTGCCAGGCACTGGAGGATACAGAAAGAAGGTGAAAGGCAGTCCCCTCAAAGAGCTCATAATCTAATGGAGGAAACAAGTAAACAAATTTGTACCAAAAAAGTATACACAGGATAAATACAAAATAATTAACAGAGAAAAGGAAGTATAATTAAGAGGGTTTGGGACAGGTCTTCTTTATGAGGTGAGATTTTAGTTGTGATGTGAAGCAGAGTTTGGGTCTTGAAGAAAGCTTTGAACATTGAGAAATAAGGGGGAAAAGATTCCAAGCATGAGACATACTCAGAGAAAGCACCAAGAGCTAAGAAATGGAATGTCTTCTTTGAGGAAGAGTAAGGATATTAATGTCACTGATTAACTTGTATGGAGAGAGAGGGGTGAAAGGGGATAGTATAAGGTAGAGAAAACCAAAAAAAATTCAAGAAGGAATTCAAAAAGGGCTTTGATTGGCAAACAGAGGATTCTTTATTTGATCCTAGAGATGATAAGAGCCACTGAGTATGAAGAGGTCATGGTTAGACACAACAGATTGGTGGGTCTATCATTCAAGGGTCAATCTAACTGTTTGAACATGTTCAGCATGGGGGTGCCCACCAGAAAATGAAGTATCTGGTCACAAAAACTCAAGAAAACCATAGACTAAGGCAAAGGGGAGGGACTACAAGTAGACATAGCTATATGGAGAGTCCAATAAAATTAGTTGCAGTTTTAAGATACATGCAACCAAATCACATCTTTAGGGACCTTGTATAGAGAAAGAAAGATGTAGCTGTGTATATACGTGTGTTGTGTGCTTGCACATTCATTCACTGTGAGAAAGACAGTGGTTTGGGCTCTTCAAAAGTGAAAAAAATTCTAACTTTGAAATTTTAAGTCCTATCAAATTAAACAAAACATCTATTCATTCTGTAAAATGATATAAACTGAGTTGCTAAAGAATCAGAATTAGAATAATTGATAATTGTAGGTAGACCATTTATGCTAAGGTTTAGATATCAAAAGAACACGCCATATCTGTCCCTTTGATTCAACTTAATGAAGTTATACATTTTTCCTTAATACACTAGAAATTTGCAATAACATTATTCAGTACAGAATTGACAGCAGTCTTTCATGGATGATGACTCCAAAAAGTTTATTACTAAAGGACAAGGACCCAGTTCCTAATCATGCTTATTCCACAGTATGAACTGAAGATTGTTATAGGGAAAAAATGTAATGTAGTACTATTAGTAAAAAGTAGCCAGTAAGTGTCAATTATCTTCAAAGTCTCCTTATCAATTTGATATACATTTATTAAATATGAAGTACAATGATTATGGGGGGAGGAGAAGGGTCAGGAAAGATAAAAATGAAATGAAATATTCCTTTTCTCAAGGAGCATACATCCTACTGAGAGTATATAACACGATTAGAGATAAGGATCATACCTAGGATTTCACTAGTACATTGAACTCTGATAAGAAAACTCACCTTTCTAATGAAGGTTAGCATTTTCTAGGTTTAGC
Source organism: Macrotis lagotis (assembly GCF_037893015.1). NCBI lineage: Eukaryota > Metazoa > Chordata > Mammalia > Peramelemorphia > Peramelidae > Macrotis > Macrotis lagotis. The sequence continues at coordinate 241,436,685 of NC_133661.1, read as the reverse complement.
AAGTTGCTTGGAACATTGGAAGAATAAATGACTTGTACAAGGTCACAGCCAGTTTGTGTTAGGTGTGGGACTTGAACCCAGATCTTTTTGCATCTAAAACTGCATTTCTATGTTATTGTCTTTCTCTGTACATGCAAATATTTGACTATTTAAACATTGGCTTGGTATTAAAATATTTTAACATATATGTATCTAGATATTCATAATGTAAGACAATCAATCTGTCTCTCACCTATCCCCTTCACATATTCTATGATATTTTTCTGCTCTTTATTTGGCTCTCCACATTTAGAATTGACTTTTTCATCTCCTGTCATTTCCAGCTGTGCAATCCTAAATTACATACTATTGCTCATGAAACCTTTTTTAACCCTCCTTCTACTTCCCAAATGATTTGACCATTTTCCATTGTCTGGCTCCCCACCCCATACATAGATAGAGAGGCAGCATGGCATAATGGAAGGATTGGAAATAGAACTAAGAAAACTTGGGCAGCTAGGCGGCTCAGTGGATAATGCACCAGCCCTGGAGTCAGGAGTACCTTAGTTCAAATCCACCCTCAGACACTTAATAATTACCTAGCTGTGTGGCTTTGGACAAGCCACTTAACCCCATTTGCCTTGCAAAATAAAAACACCTAAAAAAAAAATTAAGAAAACTTGTTTGTAAATCTAAACTCACCTTTGACATTTGACTATAAGTAAATGTTTTAATCTGGGTTTGTTTCCTATTTATATAATGGTTCCTACATCACAGAATTGTTGATGAGACTCAAATAAAATAATGAATCCAACTTTGTAAACTTTAATGCACTCTGTTATCATCTATCATATATGTATATAGAAAGACATAGAGAGACAGAGACAGATGTAGAGACAGATTTTGTATTGCACTCCCCTCTCCCATTAGACTGTAAGCTCTTTGAGGATAGTAAATGGTTGATTTTCTTTGCAGCTTTGTTCCTCCAATGCCTAGCATAATGCCTTGAATAGAGCAGATAGACCCTTAAAATGACTTATTGAATTTGAATCTGGGTAAGCTTGGTTATCAACAAAGTTCAATTTTGAAGTATATCTTAGAAATATCAGATTTACAAAGATGCTTCTCTAACCTAAAGCAGAGGGTATCAAATATGAGACTCACCCAACCTGAATCAGATGTTCAGAAACAGTGAACAAACTAAATAAAAATAATGTAAATAAATGGTTTTTAATATATCAGCATATGATCATGCTAGCCTTACTTATGGTTCAGTGATCCTGATTTCTAATTAAGTTTGAAACCACTGACTTAAATTTGGTTGTCATCAGAAACAATGAAAATCTTCTCTCCAATTCCAATGGGGTCTTTTAACAGTGAAAAGTGAGAGGTGAATGTTGTTCACCCTGTATTTTATTATCAAATAATTGAAAGTTCTAAAATTAATTAAGTGTAATTCTAATTCTTCCAAAGATCTTTGTACAATTTCTTTGTTGACCTTATAAAAGACAATTTGCCTAATATTTTTAGACATTACCTCAAATTTTTAGAAGGAATAAGAAATAAAAGTAATTCCCATTTAAAAATTTAAATAGCATAATTTAAAAGTGTAGTTTAAGATGCTATCTTTCCAAATCATCCTTTCTAAAATATTATCTCTTTTAAAAAAATATTTTTGAGACCAAGTTTTCTGAACTGCTGAATTTAATTATGTGTATTTTGTTCTTTGAACTTAAATATGAGAAATTCAAAGAAATAAGGGAAGATTTTGTATGAATTGTTACTGAACAAAATAAGCATTATGTAAGCAATGACTTCAATAATGCAAATGAATACAATACTTCTAAAAAGCAGCAAAACTCAAATTAACTGCAGTGACCAATCTTGATCCAATAGAAAAGAAAATGCAGCATACTTTCTTCTTGCATGGGGGGGGGGGGGTTGGAGGGGGTCGGCACCAGGGTCTACAGGTGTGAAATGTTGCATTAACTATTTGAAGTCTTTGGTTGATCAGTTTTGCTTCAGTGGGGTTTTTTGTCAGTAGCGGAGGGAGTTTTCAAATAAGAGGTATATTTCAGTAATCTCAATAATTTCAGTAATAAAATTATTATTTTTAAAATTTGGTTCTTTGGATGCAAATAGCAAATAACAAATTGACTTTCCCATTCTTGTTTTGCTGATTTGACTGACTAATCTTATTTTTGTCCTCCAGTCAATTTTTCAGTCTGATCTGACTCTTTGTAATTCTACTTGTTTTCTTGGCAAAGATAGTAGAATTGTTTGCCCTATCCTTATCCAACTCATTTTCAGATGAGGAATTGAGACAAACAGGATTAAGTGACTTGCATAGGATCACCCAGTTAAGTAAGTATCTGAACTTAATTTGATCTGAGGAAAATGAGTCTTTCTGATTCTCAGTCAAGTGCTCTATTCAATGTACCACATAATTTCCTTTACTATGCATATTGGTTGAGTAATAAAGGAAACTCAGAGCTTTCTTTATTCTTTTACTGAATAGACCATAAACCAAATAAAGGGAAGGGATTCTCAATGAAGTTCACTGAAAGAGAAATGGATCACAAAATTGCAATCTAGGAATAATCATGCTGTTGATAATACTATAATCACAAATTCTTCACTAAAAATTCTGATGTCTATAGCATTTGCTTATAATAATTTTTTTCATATTATTTGTCAATTTAGGGATAAACAGTATGCAAGTTTCTCCTACTGCCTGCTGTCGGTCACATTGCACCTTGGATCCTTTAATATTTATATACTGAGTAAATACCTGAGAGATAAATGAGAAGTCAAAAATAAACAGTGCGTAAAAAAGACTCGTAGTGTGAATGCACCAAAGAACTTCATGACGAGTGGAAAAAACATGTTGCACAGAGCATCTCAAGGTTATCATACCCAGCCACTTACACAACATATCTTAATCAAGCAGAGATAAAATTGGTTAGGGAAGAAACAAGTTTGTCCTGGGTCAACTGATCTGGAAAATAGTTTCATCTTTAATATTAGTCACTATCTACCATTCTCTTCTTAAGAAGAGCCAACTTAGCTTCTTCACTTTGCTCTGCCAGTGAACACTAAATACCTATTCCAATGGAAAGAATTCTTGGTTAGTAATCAGGAAACTACTTTCTTATTAGAGGCTCTGTCATCTACTAATAACTGTATGACCTTAGGCTAGTCCTTTAATTTTTCTGTGCCTCATCTATAAAATGGATCTAAAAGCACCTGCAGTTCCCCAAAAGGGTCGATATGAAATTTAAAAAAAAAAACAATCTTTCAGTGCAGGTGTTAAGGGGAAGAGGAAGGATATTGTTTGGGGTTTTTTCCCTAAAGAATCAATTAAAGTTTTGAAAAAAATACATCTGCATTCATCTTCTAAGAGTATGCAATTTAATTTTGAGCAAATACTCTGTATCTTGTAGATAGGTCTGTTTGAGTACACAACAACTACAACTCATTTTATGCCATCCTGAAAGTTTAGAAAGAATTTGTCTCATAATAATCCCATGATGTAGGAGGTATATATTGCTTTCACCATTTTGTAGATGAGAAACTGAGACTGTTAGGGGTTAAATGATTTGCCTATGGGTACAGCTAGTAAGTGCTAGAGACAAAATTCAATCTCAAATCTCTTGACTTTGAGTCTAGAATTTATTATATTACAGCACAGTATCTCCTTGCAAGTGAGTCGCTATTGCTTTTCTAACAATGATATCTTCTGAGGATCCCCTTTCCTTATTGAAATTCAACTTAAGTGAAGGAAAGTTCCTTTTAGATGGGACCTTTTTGCAATATATAACTTAATGTCTTATTATAACTTTGAACTATAGATTCACCTGTAAAATGCTTCAAACCCTTTTGGAAGCAGGGAGGCATAGATCTGAAATACTGCAATATATAATTTTTCATCCTCTCTCTCTATATATAGGTTGATGGTATATATAGATGTAATTATGTAATCATGCCTTAATAGATGGATAGATGTGGAAAAATAGATAAAGCATCAGGCCTAAAGTCATAACGCCTCATTTCCCAAGTTCAAATGCAACCTCTGACACTATTTACTATCTGTGTAGCACAGGCAAGTTACTTTACCCTATTTCCTTCAGTTTCCTCATATATGAAATGAGCTAGAAAAGGAAATGGCAAATCACTCCAGTAACTCTGCCAAGAAAGTCCCATGAGTCATGAGGAGTTAGATCTCACCAAAATGACTAAACAATTCCTGTTATAGGTGCATTAAGATATATAAGTAGGAAAGCATGATGGAGTTGATAACCTGTGTTCAAATCTTGTCAAGTATAATATGTTATCTTGGGCAAGTATCTTGATAAGTGAATAGATCATGAAGCTGGACTATCAAATTAGAAGACTGGGATAGATGACCTCCATGTTACTTCCCAGTTTTACATCTATGAACCAATGAATCTGTGTATAGAGACAACTGTGAGCATGAAAAGATTATTATTCTTATTATCATAAATGTTTTGTAATTGTGTAAGGTCACAGAACCCTCTTTAGCATTGACACGTTTATTAAGTGAAAATATATCTCAACATAACCCTATAATAATTATCAGGTGAGAACTTATCTAATTTTGAACAAGACCAAAACATTTCCCTAGATATTCCAGAAAGTTTGTTCAAATTGATTGAGGGACTTGATTACATCCTCTGATACTTTAAGAAACCATCAAATTATGTTAACTCAGTATTTACTGGGGAGAAACATAGGTCCCTTCCAAGCCCGTGAAGCTTGCAATGCACTCTTCTTGCTAAGGAGGTGGAGCAATGGTGCAAAGAAGACTTGAGAGATCTCACATATTCATATCACAAAGAGTCAGACATGACAACAACAAATTTTTAATCTACCAGTGATGTTAAACTCCAATAGAAGTGGATCTCTGTGGGAGTATATTAACTCAGAAAATCACCAATTTCTATTATCTGTGTTGTATTATATTTGTAGTTATTGAACATTCAACAATTACATTTTAATATGGTTTAACTGCACTATGGAGTTTCGTGGGCCATTACTTCACGACTATTTTTGCTTTGGCAGTCTACTTCTTATTCCTTCTCCATAAAAAATAAACAATTCAGCAAAATCATTGGAACTATCAAATCTGAAACTATATACAACTTTCTGCCCTGGTAGTCCCCCACCTCTTCAGAAAGTTTTTTTTTTTTAATTTATATTATGGTGTCTCTAAATAAATAGACCTCTTTTAGAGAGTACTTCCAGGGGAGGATTAGAAAAAGTAAGTGAACTTTTTTCTCAGGGAGTAGTCTATTTGGGAGATTCTAACCCATCTAGATATCATAATAGAGTCAAATAGGCAGACAAGAGTCACTAGTCTGTTCAAATGCTCACATCCTAAAGATAAAAAAGCTGGGAGGGGTCTTACAGCTGTGTTGGTCATATTTTTCTAAATGAAAATTGGGCCACAAGGTCTGACAAAGGGTGCTCCTTTTGCAAAGTTTCCTTCCTTTAACAGGATAATTTCTTAAAATTGGAATTGTCATTTGGAGGTAGGCAGCATATATCTAGCAACATCGATAATTTGTAATAGCATTAGAACTGTGACTCAAATCTCTTCACTTAAAGTCTAGGGGTATTTGCACAAAACTAAATACACTACTTCTGTGTACAGTCAGTGCCCAATTTATGAACTAAGCTCTATTTCCAAAGTACATTTTATAAATCAATTGTTCAGAATTCATAATACATTTCTCTCTAGAACTGATCTAATATGTGCTGGCTAGATTTTTCAGATCAGCCTACAAAATCCTATTTCACCTGTAATGTACTTGAAGTAGAACAGGACACTGTTGATATAAGTTTTGACTATCAAGAATAGTGTCAGAATTCTAATTCAGGAAATTCAGCACACTTCCCTCTCCCACTCCCCTACGTTTATCTGCTAAGTACTGGAGCAGATCTTCCTCTATATTAATACCATCATTTTTCCTCTCTCTCTCCCCTATTCCTGTCATCTAATCAGTAGCATGATAGTAGTCCTTGGTCTTGTGGTAGAGTTCTAGCCAGCCTAAATTCCCCATTCTAGCACTATTTCAGGAAGGTAGGGTCTTAGGAAAGCAATTTTATCTCTTTGGAACTCAATATTTTCATCAGCAAAATTAAAGGGTTGAATTGATTGTTCTTAAGTCTTTCAAAGTTGTTTTTACAATATTATTATAATATAAAATTATTCCTTTGATTCTACTTATTTCACTTTTCAGCAGTTCATATGTCTTCAGAAGTTCCTCTGAAACCATTAATTTCATCATATCTTATGACACAATTATATTTCATTCTATTCATATACTATATTTCGATTAGCCATTCTTCAAATGATGCTCCCACTCCAAATTGGTTTCCAGTTCTAAAACAAACATAATAACCAACCAATTCCAGAAGACCAAAAATAAATGTTATCTATAACCTGACAGAAATGTAATTATGCCTAATGGAACATATATTTGGGGGCATGGTCAATTAGAGTATTTGTTGCAAAGATTTTATTTCTTATTTATTTTTTTCCTGCAGTTGGGAGAAATATCCATTAAAGTATATTTAAAAAAATAAAATTCAATTAGAAAATAAATGAAGAAGTTGGATCAAAAAGTATCTAAGGATTCTTGCAATTTTATATTTCTCTCATCTTCTGAAAGTGGGGTGAGGGAGCTGGGCTAGATTGAGAGAATTAGCAGATTGAGACTTTCTAGCAGGCTCCTTATTACCTGCTTGCTTTTATGGGAAGGTTATAGGGATTGGCTGCCAACTTCCCTTTCTATTGCCATCACTTGTTGTTTTTGACCAAACTTAAGTTTCTTTCCTTCCCTAATCATAGCAAAACCCAAATATAATCTCCTACAGAGCTCCTTTGAGCTTTTCTTTCTCTTTTACTACTGGTAAACAAAGGATAAACCAACAGTGACTAAGAAGAGGTTTCCTTACCCATTTTATTTTTATCCTTTACACAAGCAGAGGAAAAACAGTCATGAGAGGCCCTAAAGAGTGGGCCTTTGTGTACAAAGAACTAAAGTTAGATTTAGCTACATTTCAGAAGAAAATCTCACTTGGGTTACCCCAATACTGAGTCAAAGAAACTGGGTCCTGGACAGAGTAGGATGGGAAATGAAGAAACCAAGTTGACTGAAGACCAGTTCTGGATAACATGGGGCAGAGGTGGTGTGAGATACAAGCAGCTAGCTATAGGGATTTATCAATCCCTCCTGATCCAAAGTGATTATGTAGTCCCAAGGAGCAGTCAAATAGACAGGGAACAAGAAGGAAGAGAATCACAGAAATACTAAATAGTAGAAGTTGGGAAGGAAGCTCTTTCTTCTTTGGGCCATTCCCCCTGTCCCCCTCCCATCCCCTCCTCCTGTACCCTGTTTGCACAATGAACTTATTTCTAACAAGTGTCTGTATAAATCAGGTACTATCTGTGTTATAAGAAATATTTAACCATAATATATTTATTTAAATAATAAATCATAATATAATTAAATATTATATAGAATAAATAATAATAAACCATAATATAATTATCAATGTCTTTATCATCTCCTTCTCCTCTACTTAGACCATTGTCATCTGATATTTATTTCTTAATATTCTCCACATAAAGCTCAATGTAGGGCATTTTAAGGAATAGTCACTATGAAATTTGAGAATGATCAAAGGAAAGCAGAGATTTGAAATCAGTAACTTGAGATCATTAGACACTGTCTAGGAGAGTGCAAATTCAACTAAACTCAAGAAACATACAGATTCAGTCAACACAGAACTAAGTCAAGTAGTCATTCATATTCTAACAAATATATCTGAATCCAGCAGCTAATCATATCACATCATAGTCTCAACATTCACACGACATCATCTAAATGCGGAGATGCTGTTACTTTCCAGTAAACTGTTGTGTGTGACCATCACCCATTTTCAGCTAATCATTGACTCTAATCAAATTGCACTATGAAGTTCTCAGCAGGGATTAGCACTGGACCTCAAATTGATGGCATTTGCTATAATTCATACTTTTTTTCCTCCCTGGCAGGTGAGAGAGAGAGAGAGAGAGAGAGAGAGAGAGAGAGAGAGAGAGAGAGAGAGAGAGAGAAGATTTAGTAATCTGATGCCATTCCTATTTTTGCCCTACTTTCTATGGCTAGCATGTACATCCAATTTAAAGCTTCCCTATAGGAATTAATGAATGTGTCATTAGCCAAATAAGTTTGAGAACTTGAAGCTGATAGAAGAGGATTTGAAAAGCTGGATATCTCTTCTGGTTGATTGTGGGGTGGAATGGGGAGGACAAGAAAGTTGGGAAGAAGCAGAAGACAGTTCTATTTTTCTCATCCTCCATTAAAAATAGGTTCTTGGATAAAATGAATGAATGATAAGAAGAGTAGAAATAAGTTACTGCCATTCATTTGTAGAGTGATTCCCCTCAGAAAGAGCCCAAGGCATTTTTCAGATCCAGCATCTCCCTTAATTCACTGTACCCCAGCCAAGGAGATAGGGAGCAGAGAGTATTGAGAATGGCGGGACAGAGTGGCACGAGTCACTCCCAGCTCATTAGTCCCAGAATATCAAGGGGTGGGGAAAGGGCGGTAACCCAGGAGGGACTGCCTTACATTCCATTCATTTTTATTGTGAGATCAGGTTATCAGTTGCAGACCCTTAGAGCAGGTGTAGCACAAACAAGTGGAACATAGTGGAATGTAAATTAAGCACACCCCTGCGGACCACAGGCTTAGCATTTCATTTGCTCCCCCACTAAAAATCCTGAAATTGAAAAAATGCAAATGACCTCTGTGTACTTGACCCCCATTCCTCACTGACCTCTCAGGTTTTCTTGCTTTTGAAAAATACCTGCCCCGATTGGTAGGAGGCAGTCAGCCCAACGAAAGCCAGTTCCCCCTTCTCTCAAGACGCAGGCAGGATACCGAGAAGCCAAAAATCCTTAGTCTTTTTATGCCCCCTCTCCCTCTGTTCAAATATCCACCTTCACGCTGATTGGCTCCTGGTTACCTCACTGCCCCTTGTCTTTGAAGAGTTCTCCGCACAGCAGCCGCTCTCAGACTGGGTTGGGATCTCCGTTCCCCAAAAGTGTCTATTCGTGCATGTGTGTGCGTGTGTGCGAGTAGGAGCGTGTATGAGCCTCTGTGTGTCTTTGTGTTTGTGTGTGTGTGTGTGTGTGTGTGTGTGTGTGTGTGTGTGTGTGTGTGTGTGTCTTTACATTGACCCAACCTGACTGTGAGGAGTAACTTCTTTTAGTTGCATTTCCTGGTGACTTCTCTCTCACTCTGTCTCTATGTAGCTAGCTATACTAAAATATTTTGGCAAATTTCCTACTCCCTCCAGCTATGAATTATTGACTGGTTGAATTCTAGGGGGACAGGCTGAATTTTACAGGCCATAAAGAAGTCTGGAACCCGAACTGATTCACCCAGCATCAGACCACAACTTGCTGCAGAGAGAGACCAAAGTCAATTTGAAAATTCAGGTGTCCTGACTCCCTCAAGGCTTTCCATTAGACTAAGAATCTTAAAAGAATTATAAATTCCAGTTTGGGCCTTTTTCCCCTACACTTCTACTCAAATTCTAGTGAGAGAAATTATCTGGTCTCTCCCTCCTTTTCCCTTTCTTTTCATCTTTCATTTTTTCCTCCTTTCTTCTTTTCTTCCTCTGTCTCAACTTTTTTTTTTTTCTGGCACACCTTAAAACTGCTTTTTTCTTCCCTGGGGGAAAAAATGTTGTTTCTAACTTTTCACATTGGCATATGGAATAAACACATGCTATTTGCAAAGAAAGTAACTGGAAAAATTTTGAGTTTTTTTATATCATATTTGCTTGCTGAGTATACAAATGGATGTCAAATTCTGTTAGAATAGACCACAGAACTGTTCTCATTCCTTTGATGGGATGAAATTTTGTTTTAGTCAATGTCACTTAAGACAGAAGAGTAGTCTGATGAGGTTTAGCAGTCTTGATTATGTAGAGATTTTCCTATTCAAGTGGTATTTACTGGAATAGAATTAACCTGCATTCCAGGTCCCATATTCAATTAATGTTTCTAGTTTAAGTGTTCTCTATCTGCATTTAGTTGAGTTTAGAGAGCTCTCATATTGACTAAAGGAAACCAAAACAATTAAAGTCCAGTTACTTTTTTGAATAAAAAAATACCTTGAATTTGTTCTTATTCCCTTTAGTAAATTAGAAAGTGTAATGAAATACAGCTTTAAGATAGTGAAATATTAAGTTGTATCTTTTGAGTTCCTGACACACTACCAACTCATTCCTTCTGAGAAGTTTGTCTGGGTGGGGGTGTACTGAATGTCCTCTCAGAGTTCTCAACTATGTAGTTATTTTTGATCCAGAACCTTTCCACTGATTGCCCTTGAGTAGACATGACATATTATCACATTACCTTTGGAATTTCTTCACACTGTGACCCAGATTCTCAGTAAGGCTACTAGATATGAACACCTTTTTTTCCACTTCTCTCTTTAGTTGCCAGTGACCTTGTAAGGTCATGCTCCATCACACACAGTAGACAGAATAATCTTTGTTTCTATAACTGGGCTGCCAGTTTTAGTTCACTTTAGAGTGAATCAAAACTTGAAGGTTCTCTGATATCTGATATTTGCAAGGTTTTGAAATGTGGTTTACAAGAATTATATTTCTGTCTATATCTATTTAACTTTGTGTAAAATTACTCATTTCTGAATCTTAATGGGAATTCTATCTCTGACAGTGGAACCAAAAATGTATTTGAATATCACAGTTGTCAAAAAAGTCATGTATGTACCTCAAGCTTCATTTTCCTTAATAGACCAATATGGAATCCATGGTTTATCTTTTGGATGAATTATATTTTAAAATAAGGAAATTGATCACTTAAATAATTATGGATATGAATGCTACAAATATATTGTTTGATATTGATGCTCAAGGATTTTCTAGAATGGAGAAAGTGCACAGTAGATCAGCAAGTTTGATATTCAAAAAAAAATAGTAAAACCAAAAGATCAGTAATTTAGAGCAAGAGGGGAACTCAGAGTCATTTAGTTCAATTTCCTCATTTTATAGATGAAGAAACTAAAGCTGAAAGAAGGCAAAAGCTATATTGAAGCTTACACATTTAGTAAATAATTGATGAAGGATACAAATCTAGGTTTTTTCTATCTCCAACTCTAATTTTTAATAACATAGAACTGTGAACTTGGCATAAATACTCAGAAAAATTCTATAATAGACTATTAAAGGTTTGTGAATACTTAGGAACAAACAAAAATTGATAATAGCTGGTGTGAACTCAATAAAAATAATGTCAAAATAGTTCTTTTTTTAACAGATAACTATATATAGTATGTATATATATATGTATATATATATATATATATATATATATATATATGGAATTCTATGACTAGCAAGATTTCAATAAGGCATTAGAAATGCATTAACATATATTAAGTCCATTGGAATCAGTTCATTGATAGACTCAAATATCAGATGAATAGTTTGATGTCAACCTGAAAGCAGTGGTTTATTGGAATACCCTTGAATTGTTTTTCTAGCAACTATGAGGGAGATGGGTTGAAGAGGGAGAAATTTTAGACAAGGAGGCTATTGCAAAATTCCTAATGAAAGCGGATGAAGGACTTAATGGTGAGCTGTGAGGAATCTGTTTCAAAAGATGTTGCAAAGGTAGGATTATTAGTAACAATAATAAATAATAATAAAAATAAAGTGATAATGACAAACATTTATGTAATGCTCCCTTATGTGTCAGATTCCAGACTAAACATTTTACAATTATTATCTCTTTTGATCCTCACAATAACCCTGAGAAGTAGGTACTGTTATATCATCCATTTTACAGATGAGAAAACTGAGGCAAACAGAAGTTAAATCACTTGCTCAGGTCCCACAGTTAGTATCAGAAATTGGATTTGAAGTTAGATCTGGCACTCTATCTACTACATCACCTAGAAGATTTGGTAAGTAAATAAAGATTAAGGGGCAGTGAGGAATACAAGATAATTTCAAAATTGTTAGCAACAGGTGCTAAAGACCTGTATTAGAGATAAGCTCTGGAAACTGTCCACAGGAGTCAGAAAAGAGAAAGTATTTAGATGAAGATTCACACAGAGACCAGTGCTGAGACACAGTTCAAAGATTCTAGCTAATGGTCATGCCTGTATTCTTTTCGGTATTTGGGGAGGCAAGTGGGAGACTTGTGTTACAGCTTTTAGGCCATTACATAACATACTGCATTAAAGAGAGAATCTGAGTGATGATGTAATGTTGCTTAAATATTTGACTTAAATCAAGAATCCTCATTTCACAGATGAGGAAACTGAGGCTCAAAGAAAATTGACTGACCCTGGATCATAAAATGTAATTAGTGTGAGAAGAGGGACTTCATCCTACTCTTATGCTCCTTAGACATAACTCTTTTCACTCTACCATACTGCATCAGGAAACAATGTTCAAAACATTTCTCTCTCTTTTTAATATCAATGTTTCTTGGTCCATAAATGAGTCATTCAGATGGCCTTACCAACCTTCCTCTTCCTGAAATATTTTGCCAAATCAAAGCAAAAGGAGGAGAGATCTTTGGTAGTGTCACACAGGGTCACTTTTTATCTACTAACTCTATTAGAAAAAAACTCAAACAAGAGAATATTCATGGACATTCTAGGAAGTTTCTTTATATGGCACAAGCATCTAAGGAAACAGGGTGTGCATTTTTGAGGTTGGACTCCACTCTTGCCTTGACACTGACACTGGCTTTTCTACACACACTCATACAACTAAAGCTACAATCTTGTCTAGCCTACAAAATCAAAGACACACAAACATACTCTCGATTCTGTTGGGTGTTAAAACTTTCATCCTTTTCTCTTTCTCCTTCTGAATTTCTAGAAAGGAACATCTCTACAAGTCTCCACTTACTCTCTACCCACTCATACCTCGACTCCTTGCATCTGATTTTTCTACTAACACTCTTTGCAACGTCTTTAGCAAACTAATTAGAGCATACAATGATTTTTATACTTCATCTGTTCTTAGAACTTGACACTTTGATCACCCCTCTTTCCATTTCACTGTGTTCGTTCTCCTCCTTCCACTCTACTCATACTAGTTCATTCTCTTGCTCCTTAATAGAAGTGCTTCTCAAGACTCTTGTCTTCCACCTGCTTATCACTCTACCTTTTCTTCCTTGGCATTTACTTCTATGGCTCCAATTACTATCGTTATGCAGATGACCCCCAAAATGTGTATTTTCATCCTTAATCTCTTACCAGATCTCTAGTCTTATATTTCTTTTTATCTCCTATAATTTGTCTTCTGAATTTGTGACTCATACCTGAAACTCAAAGTATCTAAAATTGAGCTCATGATCCAAACTCTCATCCAAATACGAACCCCAACACAACCTACAACATGACAAAAACCATTTTTACTTCTGTATTGATAAGTTTTATTTGTGAGACTGTCATTTTTACCAGTCAGTCAAGATCAAATTCTCTGAGTTTCCTTTAACTCTTTCTTATTATTCCTTCCAATCCACCCTACATCTCTTGCCTCCTACAAGTTTTGATCAGTATCTCAATTCTATTGGTTTTACCTCACATATATCTCATATTCATTTCTTCCTGTCCATTCATATTGTCCTCCCCCTCCATTCTGACCTTTAATGTTTCTGAACTGAACTATTGTAATAGTCAATCCACTAAGTATATTGGTCATTTTTCACACTACTCCCTACCTCACACCTCCTCCTTCAAATCTTACACAAACCAGATTTCTTCTTGTATCCATAAATTTGGTCACATTATCACATTTGCCTAAAATGAAGCCTCTCCTTTTCCTCAAACCAGATAAATCTTACCTAACCTATAATGGCCATGTCAATTTCTATCTTGAAATATTTCAGCACACACTGATCTTTTTCTTAGTATTTCTATTGTACTAATGGTGAGGAGCACAATTGATTCTTAATTACTATTTAATTTCCTCTCAGGTGCTAATTTTGACTCTGAAATTTGATTTCCAGTTCCATGTCTTATATTATGTTTCAAAGTGACTCAAAAGATGAGACAATAAAGAAATTCTCATTAATGTGTTGTTTATTGATAGATTCACATTCTGAGGTCAGCACAGATACATCTAAAACTCCTATAGAGTCTATATCGATTAAAGTACATATGAACTGATTTTATAGTGCAAAAAGTAATATTTTTTGAATTGTTCAAACCTTTCATTTCATTGGCCCTAGAAACTCCTAACATGGAAAGTCTGTACTTGTTGCACTTGTCTGACATTTATAGTCTTAGAGAGTAGCCTAGGGGCATTAAAAAATTTTAGGTGACTTGCCAGTATGTTTCAAAGATAGATCTTGATTTCATTCTTCCCTGGGTCCAACGTTTGCCCTTCATCTATTATGTTATGTTGGCTCTCAAAAATTTCTTAATTTCGTTAATATTTTAAACTTCATAAAACATTCCAGTCCTTAGCACAGTGCCAGAGTACTTCATAAATATTTCTTGACTAATTTTTATCTATGGCGTAGGTCAGAGCTTTCCCAGGATAGTTAATAAGAGTCAAGGTGAAGACTTGAACCTAGAGCCAATGCCTCTAAGATCAGTATTCATTCTACTACATCCCAAGTCCTGGATCATCATAGAAAAATTTGATAATATTCACCACATGGTATTCAACCAAAGAGTGGACTATTGAATTTTTGAAAGGTTTTTCAATCACAAATTGTGAAATAAAATGGGATTATCCAATCAAATAACTAAAAAATTTACTTTTCCAAGTTTTCTAGGTAACTAAAGAGTAAACAAAGGCCTGGTGATCCATACAGATTTTGTCCTTAAAGTTACAAAAATTACCTACAATGTGATACTTGGTTTTTAATTTCTTTTACATTTGATCCTAAAGTGATCTTTTTAAAAAATGGAATATATTTTATATTGACAAACTGTACTAAATCAATTGCAGCAATAGGAAAATAAGCCTCATTTCCACCATCTGAGGGAATGAAGCCTGCATACTTATCACAGATGCTAACTATTACAGACTTAAATTAGGCACCAAAGAATCTAGTCAAGGACATGCAATTGTTTGCAAGCATCTAGCATTATTTCACATTTTAATAGACATTTTAAAAAAATCCTAAGACAAAAAGCACATTGTTATCATTTCCATCATGTAAAGATGGTTAATAGAAAACCCCATCATACAGTTGAAGAATCATAAACAAATACAGTGTAGACACAAATTAAACAAAACAAGTGAACTAATTAACACATTTCCAAAACAGAAAACTAGAATTTGATATACTGTCTTATGAAAATAACAGCTGCACTTATTAAAAACCATTTATTCCAATGCTACATTACTTTCAAATTTATTGCCTTCCCCACACTGGAAAAATGCTATGGTTTCATGGTCTATATAAACTCCCCCCCCCCCCCCACTTTCTACAAGTAACAGCTTTTGGACCTGGACAGTTGGTTACTCATTAAGTCAGGTCACTTGATAGAGGCAGTCATTTTTCCTGGCTGTTTTAGAAAGCTTACCTATTTTGAAGGAACAACTCCAAGAAACAGTTCCATAAAATGGAAATGCACCACCCACCTAGCCTTTTACCTGTGTATTTAATATGTGAAGGGGTATCCTCATAAACATGTCCCTCAGGCTTCAGTTATTATTTTAATTAGCTTAAGATAATGATTTATATCAAAAAAGCCTATAAAACCTACTGACTCACAGAATTTTCAACATGTAAAAGATCCAGCTGATTTACATTTATCAAGTGAGAGAACCTGGTAAATCACAGATTGTTTCCATGTTTGTTGATAACATGCTTTATAATCCACTGGAACCTTCTAGAAGTCTTCAATTTTTTTTCCTCATCCAAAGAGCCAACCCTGCCTCTGAAGCTGTGGGCAAAAGGCTAATTTACTTGCACTAAGGATTTATTCCCCATTTAAATGTTAGTATCCTCTGAGAATTTTTGCTCCTAAGAAATGATTTCAAAAGGAGAGTAACAAGAAATGTTTCCCTGTTTAATCTTTTCCCTTCCCTAGGCCCATTACTTACTGCTAACTAACTACTGTTGTTTTTCTGATTTAAAACAGAAACCACTATAATTTAGGCAGAGGTTTTCCTAAGCAGAATATACTTTGTCTTTGCTAGGGCAGACAGAAATTTAAAGGAGCTGGCTTCTTGCCACTTACTAGGATTGGGGGAAGAGGGTGGAATACATATTCCCCTTCTATGCTTGTGTAATTCCTTTTCTTTTTAGTTTCTCTTTAGTTCTTTTCCCCCCTTTTTTTGCCCTGTTCTGAGAGGATGGAGATTTTGGTTCCTCAGTATACCTTCAACCTTGTGCAAAGATCTGAGAAATAAGGAAGTGCTGCAGCAGCTACCTGATCCTTCTTTCCCTAAACTACATATCAACATAATTGGTTTCTTTTGAAATCCTATGTATTTTATGCACTTAAAAACATTATATTGAGAAGGGGTCTGTAGGTTTCATCACAATGATAAAGGGATCCATGGAACAAAAGTTGCTTTTTTTAAAAAAACTATTTTAGTGTAAACCAAATAGGAAAACAGATATTAAGTAAAACAGTAGTAAAAAAAATCCTAGATGATCTTTGTACTGATCATTCATAAATTTACAAATAAGACTTATGGGCCTAAAGGGAGAATTTCAGAAAGAAGATACTAATTGACATGGTAAAGCATAAATGTCATTAAACTCAAGGCAGTATAGGAAAGAAAAAAGAACCTAAACAGTGAATATTTCATTCAAAAGAATTTCTGGATAAATTCTGAACTTTGAAATTGCTTATATGAATTAGTAGTCACAATGTTAAGATAAAGTCTTTCTTAGGATCATGTTTAAAGTGAATATTCAGACAAAAACAAAAAATAAAAACCAAACAAACCAATATTATATTTGTAAAGATTAATGTGACTAGAAACATCATAATTCATCCATTTAGTAGTTGTGGGCAAGTTGACCAGAAGATGCAAATTTAATTGAATGATTTAATTGGATAGTAAGAATCCTATCCAATCATATTGAGTTGAGCTATGTCATATAAATATACAATATGTGTGTAGGATAGGAAGAAGACCATTGATTTCATTGGTATAGAGAATTCTCAGCTGAAGAAATTCCCTTTAACAAAACAGAATGACATTTTTTTTGCAATTTATATTCATATAAACCTAACTAGATCACTGAAAAGTAAAGTTATTTACTTTGGATCACACAACTAATTTTTGTCAGAAATAGGACCTGAGACATAGTCTTCCTAGCTATTATCAACTCAGATAAACACACACCCCAGACAATTCCCCCTTGTATATTTGACTATTCACATACATGTATATAGGTATACTTCTGAACAGAAAAGTAACTTATTATATATATATAATTTATAAAAGCATGTTATTATATTATATATATACACCATATAAATATATTATAATATACATAATATATACAATATATTATATGCAATCATTTTTTATTATTTATTACATATACATAACATTCATTTAATACTTTGCATATTATCATTAAATATTAAATATCATTAACTATAATATATTTTTCCTACCTAACATAAATTAATTTTATCTATTATATTACAATAGATGTAATGTAGGTATAAGTTTCATTGATTCTTATTTCATAGCCTTGTCCAAATAAAAGTTAAGCATTAGTTCCTTTTGCCATAGAGTGGTTTGGGTTTATTTTTCCTAGGCATCTCTGTATTTCAGTATCCATGAAGAGACCAAATATAGTAATGCCAACAAATGATTTATCTTCTTGTATGCTTTAATGTCATCTAAATATACATAATTTTTTTAGTGCTTACTTTCCTTTTGGTTCATTTTTAATAGATCCTCAGAAAAGAGCAACAGACATCAAACTGTTGAAGGGTAATGAAATTTTAGCATGAATTAGTTATTTGCATCAATTTCAAACTGTGAAATCCATTAGTACAACTGGTAACTGGGAATTACCAAGCAGATACTTATTTAAATGTATATGTTTGATCAAGGAACTGTAAGAGTAAATTGCATATGGGATATTTATGTTTATATTCTTTAAAAATGACAAGATTATTAAGTCATCATTTAACATGTATTCTGAAAATATTTCTAAGCCAAAATTACAGGCACTTGAAAGTATATTTATTTAAATGATAGTAGGCATAACTTATGATTCAACATCATGGAGACTTTATAAAGTGGACATTTATATGTGTATAAAATTTCTTTGTATGATTACATAAGCTGTAAGTAATTATCTCAATCCCCATTTAGAAAACATACAGCCCCAAATCATAAAGCAATAATTTTTTTAACATATACTTTCAAGAGAACCAAAATAATTTACTCACTTTCCAACCAAGGAGGAAGACCATTTATCTCCTGCACTCTCTCCTCCCATCCCTTTTTGGTTTGCCTTAAGTCAGGATTTAAGCAAGCAGAGAGTAAGGACCACATACTCTCTAAATGAGACCTATCATACCATTCTCAATAAATAATGATCAAGAACTCTGTAGCAGGGAAGATATTAAAGTTTCTCTGTTCTATAAAAAAAACGTACTGTTAGAAATGGAGATACGTTTTTGATTACTTTCAGTATAGTTAAGATATATTGGTACTAGCATTGGTTTGCACTAAACTGGGAGGATAACTTAATTTCTAAGAAATAATTTGAACTTTGTTAATTCTGACTGCAAGTAGAAAATTCAATACATTTAAAATATAATTCCAAATAGATCTGCACACAGAAATTATCAGGCCAGAGAGAGGTGTGGGTGCTATAAACCCTTGATATGGAGTAAAGCAAAACTGAATGAGATGTAAATTATAACATCCTCATCAAATCTCAATGAAAATGAGGTACTAGGGAAAAAAATGAAAGCCTTTGGCATAAACAGAAGATATAAATTTAGTACTTTTTAAAAAAGAAACACTCATTTGGAAGGGATCTAAATTCCTCAGGGATATAAGTAGACAGCAAGAATGAAGATTACACCTTCCAGCTAATCAGAAGCTAAAGTAACTATGTGGAATGTGTGGAAAATACACAATTCCAGATCCTGTTTCTAATTACTGATCATGTCACTACCATTAACAGGGTAAAATCTCCTAGTAAGTAAATTACTTGAAACTGGAAGCAAAGTAGGGAGCAGTTAGGTGGCACAATGAGCACTAGACTAGCAATAAGGAAGACTTACCTTCTTGAGTTCAAATTCAGCCTCAGACAGTAGCTCCGAGACCCTGGGCAAATCACTTAAATCCATTTGCCTCAGTTTCCTCATCTCTAAAATGAACTGGAGAAGAAAATGGCAAACAAACCCAATATCTTTGCTGAGAAAACCTCAAAGGGATGGGACATGGAAAGGTTAGACATGATTGAAAAAATGACTGAACAATAAAAGCAGTCAAGTGATCTACTGTGGTGGAAAATCAGGTTTCTTAGGATGTACTTTGAATCATCTCTTGGCTATCTATCTAGGAAGCCTGAAATAACTTAGGCACAATAGGGAAAGAGTACCAAATATAAATGACAAAATTTAAATATAATGTCAAAGCAAAAGCAAAGTATTTGAGCAAACAGTTTTAACCCTGGGTAAAATATGCTGAAATTATATGATCAAATGATGAATTGTACACAGCACATGAGTGTTACTTATGTCTCCTTTTTCCACTCATATTAAACACATTTTGTTTTGGTCAGATAGGGAGGGAGGGGGGAATAAGTATTTCATATAAAACCTACTATGTGCCAGTCACAATACAAAGTGCTTTTACAAATATTATCTCCTTTGATTTTCAAAATTCCAAGAGTAAGGTATTAATATTACTTCCATCTTACAGGTGAGGAAACAGAGGGAAACAGAGGTTAAAATGACTTGCCCAGGCTCACATAGCTAGTAGGAATCTTAAGTTAAATTTGAACACTGAAATTCCTTACTCTAGGGCAAGACTCCATTGGGTGCTCCACCAGTTTCCTCTGATGGGAAATCAATCAATAGCCGATATACAATTATAAACTGAAACCGAGAGGTGCCTGGTTGAATATATTTAGTCCAATCTCACAAAAGCTTTCTCCACTGAAGAAAGACGGATACAATTTTTCCACCATCCATGCACAATTTGGTTCATTGGTTGCTGTATTAGTCAAAGCACAAAGTGAACCTTGGCCAACACTATGAAGTTTTTCAAGCCTGCAGCTGTTGTGATGAGGCAGTGTTGCCAGTGATGCTTTGGGCAGGAAGTGCCTCATTAGAACTAATGAATCCATTTTGTTCAGCCCAGCAAAATCTTTGAAAGGTGATAAGTCCTTCTACTTCTGGTTGATTGCAGACCAACTTTTCTCAAAAAGCATTCTCCCAAGCCACTGTCTTGGGGGATTTCCTTAGGGTTTTATTAGAAGGCTGTTTGTCTTCTGGAAACTCATTTCATGGGATTCATGAGAAGTAAGAGATGATGGGAAGATTCTGGATGGTAAATCATAAATCCGTTCCTATTTTTGCTGAGGACCAGTTTAATAATAATATTGCTAAAATGGAAACCCAAATGATAGAGATGAAAAACTCAGAATGAAAAGTTATCTGAAATGAAATCATTTTGCAAAAGATTTCAGCTGCCAGTGAGTAGTTCAGATTAGTTAAGGATTAAGGCAACATTCATCTGAAAAAAATATATATTCATGCACAAATATATACATATACATACATACACACATATATATATATTTCTATTTTATATCAAGTTAAATAAGTACAGTGTTTCTACTAATGTTTGTGTCCAGGATTATGAAGCAGGCAAAACGAGTGATACCATGTTTTTTTTCCTACAAGGAAGCAGTTAAAAAATTTGAAGGCAACACAGACATTTCTGTCTTTATGATATCATTTTACAGAACCTTTGCCATCATTCCTTTATCCAGTTAAGTGCTCAGCAACAATGGACAAACAAACAAAATCTAAACCACAATTACTGTTACCCTAGGGATAAGACTGAATAATATGTAGTGTGATCTCATAATTAATATGAAGAATTAAAAAAATACCAAAAGCCAGGAAAAAGATATTGTTCCAATCCTACCTGCCAATGGACATTTTTGGGATGACTCTTTGGAAATGAAGTTGGTAATAGGAATGACTTCTGACATAGCAGGATAAAAGATTAAAAGGGGTAAACCATTTGGAAGTATTCTTCACAATTACCATGACCACATTGCTTGATTTTTTGACTAGTTATATTTTTTAATATGCAATCTTATCCCCAGTTGATAAAGGTCAAAGGATGTGAAGACAATTTTCAAATGAAAAAATTAAAGACATATATATATATATATATATATATATATACACACATATAAAATCATATGAAAAAATGCTCCAAATCATTATTGATTAGAGAAAGTAAGTCAATTATGACATACCACCTTGCACTATCAGATTGGCTAAGATGAGAAAAAGGTAAAATGATCAATGTTGGCAAGGTTGTGGGGAGATTGCACTGCTAGTGGAGTTGTGAACTGATCCAACCATTCTGGAGAGCAATATGGAAGTATGCCCAAAGAGCAATAAAACTTCATACCCTTTGACCCAGCAATTCCAATTCTAGGTCTATACCCTGAAGAAATCATAAAAAATGGGAAAAATTCCACATGTTCCAAAATATTCATAGCAGCTCTTTTTGTAGTGGCAAAGAATTGGAAATTGAGGGGCTGCCCATCATTTGGGGAATGGTTAAAAACAAGTTATAGTACATGAATATTATGGAATACTATTGTTCTATAAGAAACCATAAATGATCAGACTCTAGAAATAGAATGGTTTACAGGATCTGATCCTGAGTGAAGGGAGTAGAACCAAGACAACAATATACACTTTAACAACATTGTGAGGTGATCAAGCTTGATGAAAGCAGCTCCTCTCAGCAGTTCAGAGAGCTAGGATGACCTTATTAGACTGGCTATGGATAATGCAATCCCCAGAGGAAGAAAATCCAAACCAAACAAAAATTCTTCAGAATCTGAGGAACACTACCATTCAAATGTATTTCTTTCCCTTAATCCTAATTCCTCATACCAAAAATGGCTAACCTGTAAACATACTTAACACAAATGTCTAAATACAACATTAACTTGACTGTTCAATGCTGAGGGGAGGGAGATGGGAAGGGAATGTGGAAGGAAATTTTGTAACTTAAATACATACACATATCTATATGTTTACACACACACACAAACACATATATAGGTATATGGATGGATGTTTTAATGTTTAAAAAGAAGCTTTCATAACATGTATTTAGAAAAGTAAAACATCAATAAAAATAATATGGCAACCCTATCGAAGACTTGGCCAATAAATAACATTTTTTTAGGTTTTTTTTTTGCAAGGCAAACAGGGTTAAGTGGCTTGACCAAGGCCATACAGCTAGGTAATTATTAAGTGTCTGAGACCAAATTTGAACCCAGGTACTCCTGACTCCAGGGCAGGTGCTTTATACACTACACCACCTAGCTGCCCCTCAATAAATAACATTTTAATGAAGCAGAGAAAAAGAAAGTGGAATGGTGAAAGAGGAGGGAAAAAACTTGCAACAGAAGTGCAGTACTGAGGAAGTAAGACTAGGGATTTGTAGTTAGTTATTTTCCCAAATATCGCAGAATAAGTTTTTGCTTGTAATAGTCACATTAGAGAATTAATGGGGTTAACTGGTTCACAGGTATACCTGGTTGCTAAATTCAAGGTTTCTTGCAAAGGCACCAGGGCTGATTTGGATATAAATCTCAGATCTGTTGTTTATGACCTGGATGACCCTGGCAAATCATTTTACCTCTCCTGCCTAACCTTTCAGTCCCTTTTTGCTCTAAATCCTATGAGTCTGAAAAAAAGATGGGAATGTGATTTAATTAAAAATCAAGCTCTTTAATGGCCTGATCAAAGTCTTTGCTATTTTTGACTTATTTTACTTGAAAAGGCAACTAGTTTTTAAGAAAAAAATTAAATCAGCCCTCAAGTGGGAACTTTATTTAGTGACCAAAAGACACTTCAAAAGATTTGTGATTTCATCCACGTGGGTGTTCCCTCAGCCAGTGTAGAGTTCTGGTTAAGCTTTACAATTGAAAAGTAACACAAACATCTTTTTCTTAGGAGACAGAGAAAATGAGCTACTCATCTGTTCTTTCTAAATTTCTAGACCAACTGACAAACATCTAATTTTACTCTCTTCTCCCACAGAATGTTTGTGTTATTCTTCAATTGTAATGCTTGACCTGTTAGCAACTTAATATCCTCAAAGGCTGTTAAAAACAATATTGCTTCAGGCCTGCATTTTGTTTTCCCTTGTTGTTAAAGCTCTACAGCTGGGAGGGTATATAGAGCTTAACTTTTTCTTTTAAAAATCTCTTAAAATTGTTCTTTTTGTGTAAATTATGCATGTCAGGAATATTTTACTTCAAGAACAAAAAAAAATCAGAGAATGTTCAAGGTGAAATCTGTAGAAAGATGATGGAGTATATACTTTGCATATTTAGGATCAACTATTCATAGCTAGGATCAACATATTCTAGCTTAATAGGATCAACAATTCTAGCTTCTTATGACAACGAAATTTTGACATCTATAAGTTGGGAGAGAAACACACACACACACACACGTATCATATGCACAATTTAAAAAATAGCATCTCATTCTGCAACACTAGGAAGTAACAGTTACATAGTGCAAACTTTTAAAATCATAGCTTGTTACTCTTACACAGATGATAAACGCTGCGTATCTCCATATTTTTGACCACAGTAGCATTCTTTTATTCATTTTCACTGCCAACGTGCTCAAAGGCATTGTCTTTTCTATAGTCTGAAAGATGAGGGTTATCTGATTATATATAGATTCCACTATTCTCCTGCAACAGTAGTAGCATTTTGCTATGCTTGAAAATATAGTTTATACTTGCAGAGACTAATACAGCAGGTTCACATCTGCCATTATCACATGAACTGGTACCAGTCTGCAGCAAGCTGGATCAAGGGAAAAAATGATCTCTAGCTTTTGGATGTGTGGCCTCAAGTTTGGGTTTTGTTGGGGTTTTTTTTTTTAACACTGAGGGAATGTAAAGAACCCATGTCACTGGCTTTCCTTTCCAATTACTTTGTCCTACAAGAATTGCATAGGTTGCAAAATCCAAATAGCTACTTCATTTGTATGAATTTAAACATAGTGCAAAGATAAACATAAAGGTTGCCCTAAAACAACCATAATACTGTCTTGAATAGGGCTTGAGGAAAGTCATTCATGTAAAGCCTTATATAAATTTCCTTCCATTTCCATACCTCCCTGGAAAGCTATCTTAGGGAATGATGTTATTGTAAGTTGTAATTTTTAAATGTAATTGATGGATTCATATATAATGCATTGAAAATAAAAACCCAACAAACATAAGTCCAGTCCCATTCCCATCAACAAAAATGAAAATAATGGATGGCACAATATAGAGAGAAGATTCCTAGATTGTAGACAAAAAACCTGGAGCTGAATACAAGTTTTGCTAATTGTTACTTGTCTGAATTGGGACAGGTCACAATCTTTATGGATGTCCATTTCTGTAAAATGAGAGAACCAACAATGATCACTAATGGCCTTTCTAGTATTATACATCCTGAACTTATGAAAGGGCTGATCTCTCCAAAACATTTTAGTCTGTTTTGTTCCAAAACATGCTTGTAAGGCAATTCTTCCTAACCTCTTTGAATCCTTCCAGGTTCTTCTACAGGAAATCTTTCCTAGTCACTTCAAATTTTTCTTTTCAAAACTATCTTCATTTTGCATAAATTATGCATACATATACATGGTTGCCTACTTACAAATATACTTGCATATGCATATTTATGCACCTTTTATTCTTGATTAAAATGTAAGCTCCTTGTTTAATTCTTATCTTTGTATCCTCACCTATTCTTGATGAACTATAATGCTTGGCACATACTAACAATTATTTAAGGCCTATCCGTTGATTAAAATATTAAGGCTTTTCAGTTTGTGAAACTGCCTCTGATATATTTTGGTCCAATCTTAATGGGTAATTTTTATATTTAGTAGAAATGTCCTTGGTTTAAAGCATTATTTTTAAAATAAGGGACCATGTATTTTATATGTATATATAAATATATATATATATATATATATAGTGAGAAATGCTGTCACATATTAAGTTGCTTAATTTAATTTTGATAAAGACTTGGGGGGAGCACAATGTATTTATTTCTGTTTATACTACAAGGACAATACAGAAAGATTTATTTAGGAAAGGCCATGTAAATCCTCCAAGGGTTCCAGAAAAGGAAATCTTTCAGTGGTCATCCATATTCTTGGAAAGTTTTAGATATATAAAGAGACTTACAGTACAGTTTCAGGATAAAATAATTCTATATTTAACCTCTTAAAATGTCATCTGTTACAAACCATTTGACTTTTTGCTTTTTGCTCTGGCAAAAGTAATAAAGTCAACAATAACTATTGATTCTGGGAAGGGCATGTTGATAGGTTATTCTATGGGCCAACTCATCTTCCTGATGACTACCTTCCTTGTCCATTACTCCCGTGTATATTTTGTCTCCAACATTCCCAGAAGATAGGTGCCATCTTATTTTTGTATTTGTATTGCCAGTATATAGTATAATGCTTGGTATATAATTAATACTTAATAGCTTTGTTGTTCATTCATTCATTTAGCATCTGTGTTTGATTTCATTTAAACACTACAGTTTAACTGAGCAGCTTGATGAAAAGAGTAAAATTATTATGAATAAGAATCTCTCTTTTGCTTTAAGAAAGCAGTAGCTATTTGAATACTATTGAATTGAAATTCAGAAAGGAAACAAGATACATTCCATAGCTGACAGGATCAGAAATGAAGAAAAATCAAGTCATTTTTATCCTTAAGTGTATGGATGGAGTAATTGATACCCGAGTAATCTTTAAATCAAAATGACATAAAAATTCTATTATGCTATATAGTATTTGGCTTAGATTAGTGTTGAGTTTAAAACTTAGCAATTATAACTAAAGAAAGATAAAGGGAAAAAGAGAAAAGGATAAAGATAAAAAAATAAAGATAAAAAAGAAAAAAATTGAAAGCTAGAAAAATTAAGGAGAAAGAAAAGAAGGAAAGAAAGCAAGCTGATGTCTCTGTGAAATTGGAAGCATAAAATGTTATATAACCAATTGGGTTTCAACCTTCAAGTCAGACACTAGTCAAAGGAAACAATGCAACCTCTGCCAATGGGAAAAAAAAATCAGGCCAGATTTCTCCCAGCTGTGTTTTCCACCCCCTTTCTGTTGCTCTTAGCATCTTCACTGAGAGTTCGGCATACTCAGGAAGATGGCCCAGAGCATCCAAATTGTCCAATCAAAAAGGTCAGTTTTCAATATGCAACTTGCAATACATGCATTGCAGGTTAATCCCTTTTTTTACCCCATTAATGCAAGTAATATGACTGTTAGCAAAAACTAAGAAGAGACTGATATTATGTGTAATTTAGGCTCTGGTGCCAAAGGGGGTGAGTCAAGGAAAAATTCTCTGGCTTTGAAATATATAAATCAAACTATTAATGTGTCCTTAGCATTCCTTTGTGATTTCCTACTGAAGCTTATGGTAACTGAAAGAGATAGGAAAAATCCTCAGAGGAGACAGGTTCCTGGACTCACTTCTGTAAAGACAGAGGGCCAAAACATTTCTGACAAAATTTTACTTACACTGTTGATGTTAACTTTGAAGTTGTATGTTCCAGACTCAAGGTCTCACACTTTCATTCATCTGAAGCATTTCACTAACATAATGTACTGATTTTGTACCTTAAAAAACATTCTACTGAAGGGTTCTCACTATAATAATCATTAGTTACATGGCCCAGTAATGCCAAAATATCTTTAAAGAGTATTTTCTGAATTTTCAAGATTCTGTCAATCAAACTAACTAATGGTACTGCTATTTGCTGATTATGAGACTGAAGGCAAGTTACTTTCATCTCTGGGACTCAGTTGTCTCTTGTATAAAACTTAAGGACTAGACCAGCTGACATTTTGAGTTTTAAATCTATGATCCTAAGTGCTTTAATGTTTCACATTAAATGGCCTGCTTTGGTTTAAAATAATAGATTCCCAAAATTATTGTGAATTCAGTGGATTTAACGATATCAATAATAGTCAATTTTATGACTTTCAAACTTCATATTAGTCACAGGAGAAGATTGCAGCTTCACTAATTTTTCATTTTCTAGGTCAAAAAATGGGCTTTCCATATATTTCCCTCAGGGACAGTTCCTCAACCCCTTTTCCCCTGCTGTGTATGGAGATCCAAAGAGATACTTTTGCTGCTTTCTAAACATCTAACAAATATCAATATACCTCTCTTGATGCCTATTGCCATATACATATGTAAAATTCTTTGTGTAATTTAAAGCATTATGAATGTATAATGTATATGCATGTATTTGTATGTATAAATTATATATATATAATAAACAAATGTAGATATTTATCATGTTAACACATACACAAATCATTTCAAATACTGGATTTTTTTTCTGATACAAAGTCTTTAGTTTTCCATGGTAGTGATTGACCCATTTAAGTTCATTGATGGCTAGTACTAGTACCACCTTCAGTATATTCAAATGCAAAAGGAAAATTAATATGAATGAAAAGAAAAAAACAAGACTATAAAGTAACATTACTACTATGTTGCTTTATTTTCTTTGCTTTTGTGAAGAATCATCTGGAAAATTATTCCTAGATGTGATCTTTTAAGTAGCCTTTAATGCCACAAAGTATCTCCACTGGTATATCAGTAAGTAAAGGTGATCACTATTTCATGTTGGAAGAGCTCATACAGCATCTTTACTATTTCCTAGGAAATTTGGACACTGAAGTGGTGCTCTTGAAAATATTTTGGTGTTGACTATGGTTGGAATTGCTCAAAATAAGTCAGATACCACCAAACTCAAGTAGAATTTGTGCAAAGTAGATCCCCTTAGGTACAAACGGCTAGTTTGATGATTAAATTAAGGACGAGAAATGACCAAAATAATTACAATGGAATATTTGGCAACATTATGAGTAAGTAAAGAATTGCACCATGAATTCATACAATGCATTATAATCCAGGATTGTTTAAATTTTTTAATGATATTAAAAATGGATGATTTGACAATTGTATCAAAAATTCTTGTAAAGATGTTTATTGTAAAAGATTGCCAAGATGATACATGACATAGTTATAGAGCATTTACTAATAGACTTCTTGATATATGCCTATCTCCATAACATGTTAGAACACATGATAATTTATTAGGGAGAAAGCATTTTTTTTAAAATCATTTTTTGTAAAAATGTTATCTGAATTAAAATTAGTGGTAAGTGCTGACCCAAGTGGACTTCCTCCTCTTTAGCTTATAACCTTTGAAAGAACTCTATTGTAATTCCAAGCTTTGGCCAGGGAAATGTGATCTGACCAAACCTTAACAAAGAAAACATAAGAGAAAGAGCAAAGGTTTGCCGTGGAGTTTCACCCCATCCATCAGCCAAAATGGTACATATTGTTTTGTTTGGTTAAACTTATGTCATTCCCAAGAACCAACTGTGCTGTAATTTCAGTCAGTGTTTGGCAATTGTTGAGGAGCTGAAGTTGCAGGTTGGTCTGTTTGCAGCTGGGCCGGACTGTAGCCAGAATAACTATGTTATTATTTTTAAAACACTGGTCCCTCAATGAGAGGAGCTAGATTCCATTTTATTTTTGTTGCTGTCAAATTTCTCCTTTCTGGCTCGTGATCTAATCCCATTCATAATGACATTTGTGGTATCTTCCTTGTTTGAAATTGAGTCCAAAGGAATCATTTTTTTGATGTGCGCTGGAAGAAAAGACAAAAAATAAACCTAGGTGAAAAAACATGAAAAACTGAAACACCACTCATAATCAAGGGATTGATTAAACAAAAAATTAAGCTCATTTTCCTATAGAAAGAACTTTACCTTCCTAATGATCCTTCAACATATGGATTAATTTAATTTAATCAGCTCACAATATGATTTAGTACACTTATTATTTATGTGATCATTCTTTAAAGTTTCTGAGACTGGAAGAATGAATTTATGCTTGGCTGTTATACAGTGACAAATATGATACAGAGAAAGAATGATGGCATGTTAGAGCTAGGAGAAGTTCAGAAATCATTAGTGAATGATTTATAAATAAACATTATTCATAGATGGGGAAACAGAGGCTCAGGGATATGATGTGACTTAACTAGATAATGTCAAAGTTAGGACTAGGAATGATATCTTCAACTCCTCTATCCAGTGCTATTTCCCATAAATGAACATCTCTCCCTACATAAACTATATTGCTTGGAATTGTAAGAATGTATTCTTGTAAGAATTTTCTACAACTAGTCACAAAGAATCAGGTCCCAGGCTCTTCTCAACAAGTAATTTAATTTTAACATTTACTAAGCACCATCACACTATCATTGGTACTGAGACTATAATGAGAGTTACTACACAGACAAGATCACAATCTTTTAAGGAAGGGGGGATAGATACTTATAAAAATAAATCAGAATAAAACATTTTACCACATAGATACATAAATTGGTATAGAAGTTGGAAAGATAATAAAAATAGTTATATGAGATTATAAAAAAGCTTCTGTATCTATATTGAACAATTTGAACTTTTTAATTGTAAGAAAAGAGGTTTTTATTCCAATCCTTTGAAAGCCATACTTTGTCAATATCACCACTCACTGCTTCCCCAAAAAAACAATTTTGAGAGTACATGCCACTGATAGGGAGAAAGGTAAATTATCTCTATTTATAGCCAATTATTGTTGTGAACCTGGAAGTCATGGACAGAATGCAAAGAAGTATGTTTGCCTAGACGCTTCAAAGACATTTTTCATTTGAGTCAAGGAAAGTGCTATTCAAAGCAAAGCTACAGATGGTATTTACATTTCTCCCCTCCCCCATTCTACAGCTATGTAAATTAAGGCATGCACAAAAATAAAGCCCTTCTCTAATGTTATTATTTTAAAATGTCAAAGTGAAGTACAAGAGATTGCTGCCCCCTTTATTTCTACTCTAGTAACCTTTAGGCAAAACCCCTCCTTCATGTAAAATATAGCTTCTTTCTTCCAGCTTCATAAAAAAAAGGCCTGCTTTTGTGAAACCAAGAGCTTCACTGTAAAAGGATTTCAATCTCCAGGGACCCCAAAAGTCATCAGACAACCACAGACTTCACTTAGGCAGAGACTAGTCCCATTGAAGAATGTTTTAGTTCCTGTTCTGGGTTCTTGTTGCCTCCTGGTTGCCTGAAAGGAGCTATGCACAGAGGCCAGAGGTTAGTCTCCACATATAAAAGCTAAATATGACAGTCTCAAAAGCTGACATTATATGTCTCCCCTTACTATGCTCCCAGTGTCTAAAACCTGAAGGTATGGGAATCCAAACCTTCCTAAAATAGTGTCCTGAGCTCAGGCCATACCTTCGAACCAGCCAGGATAAATTTGGTAGTGATTATGGCTCAAAATAATGGATTTCTGTGTTCATATTTCCAATGGCAATATAAACTAAAAATTTTTACATTTCTTCCTCTCACACTGGCAAGAAGACCCTACCTTTTCTTGAACTGACCTGAGCTACACAAACCTGACATAAATGGCTTTTTAAAACAAACTTTCATTAATGTTGGATCACTTCAGAGACCACAAATTATTCAGTATTTTCCTATTTCCTTTGTATCTCCAATGGTCATAGATTCCATTCTTCAATGTGGTTACAGTTTGACAAGAGACTTAAGACAGAAGGGTGAATTAATTTCCTAGTTAAAAGAGCCTTGTTTGGTCAGGATTCTAAGTAGAATAAAGAGACCTGCTGTGGTTAGGAAGACATACAAGAGGGCCCGTTTGATTTGAGGGTTTGTATCTACCCAAAGACAAACCAAGAGTTCTCTGTCCACTGATGTTCACATGAACAAGATAGCCCCACTTTTTTCCAGATGTATGTATGCAAGGCAGAGCTGGGAGGATATGTACCAAGGCTGGTTCAGTCTCCAGTCTAGGAGAAAATGACATAGTAATTACTTTTTTACCTTTTGCAGGTTGTAGGATTTCCCAAAATGAGAAAGAATTTAAAAGTCAGCCAGTCAATAAGCCTTAACTACTAAGGGTTGGCTCTATGTCAGATACTGCCTAGGACTCAGGTTACAAAAAGAAAGGCTAAAGTCAGTCCCAGCTCTCAAGGAGCTCACAGTCTAATGATTAAGACAATATGAAAATTATGTAAAACAAAATATATGCAGGATAAATTATAGATAATCAACAGAAGGAAGGCACTAGAATTAAGGAGGATCATGAAAGGCTTCTTGTAGATTAAGGAATCTTAGGTGGGACTTGAAAAAAGTCAGTGAAGCCAGAAAAGAGAGCAGACCAGGTACGGGAGACTAGTCAATGAAAATGCCTAAACTTGGGGCATTTAGCACCAGCCCTAGAGCCAGGAGTACCTGAGTTCAAATCCAGACTCGGACACTTAATAATTACCTAGCTGTGTGGCCTTGGGCAAGCCACTTAACCCTATTTGCCCTGCAAAAACCTAAAACAAAAGGAAATGCCTAAACTTTAGAGATGGAATGTTTTCTGCAAAGAAACAGAAAGGAGGCCTGTGCCCTTTGATTAAAGCATATTCAGAAAGGAGTAAGGTGTAAGGTAGGAGGAAGCCAGGTGGTAAAGGACATCAAATTCCCCCAAAAGATTTTATATTTAATCCTGGAGGTGAAATGGAGCCCTTTGAGTTTGTTGAATTGTGGGTGACATTTTCATAACTGTGCTTTAGAAAGATTAAGTTGAAAGTTCAGGGGAGAATGGAAAGGAATAAGGAGAGTCTTGAAGCAGTGAGGTCAATAAATAAGTTATTATAATGGTTCAAGGTGATGAGGGTCTCTACTATGGTTGTGACATTGCAGAGGAAAGAAAGGGGTCATATGACAGATACTGCAAAGGTAAAATTGGAAAAGATTTGACAAAAGATTGGATATTAGGGGAGGGGAGAAAATGGAATGGAAAAGCTTGAGAAATACAGGAAGAAAGAGTTTGTGAACCTAGAAAGCTTAGTCTTTTCTGAATTTTTTTTTAAATAAAACCTCACAGCTAAGAATGATTGGGATAATGAAAATGGTCAATGATGAGAATGCTGAAGTACTAAAATGATACATTGTTTTCTCCCTTTCCCTTTCAAAAAAAATTCTTTGTAAAGACAGAGTGACAACAAAAAAAATTCTTAGAGAAATAAACTAAACTAAGTGAGGAAAGTTAGGTAGAATCTTGCTATCCTCAAACAAGATTCAAGTTACTACATAAATGAATGATATTTCAGAGTAATAAAAGAATAGATAAATGATATTTAATGATTTTTTAAAGATTCTAGATAATTGAAGAAGTGTTAAAGGATTAGACAAAGGAAAATATCCTGATTTTTTAATAAAGAGAAGAACATTATTTTAATAACTACAAACTAGAGAATTTTCTTTATACTCCTAGCAAAATTGTAGAATGTAAAATTAAGAAGATAGTTTGCTGACAATTAGAAAGGGAAACCAGAATTGTTAAAAACCACTTTGCATGTATGGGTTTATTCCAAACATATTATGTGAACTTTTATCAAACAGTTGAGTTGGGTTGTAGATAAATCTAGCATTCACTACCTCAAAAAAGTTTAAAATATAACCCCTCCCTCAAGTAAAATAACAATTCAAAAAGAACAAAAAAGGAAATTTCCATAAAGAAATAATAGAAAAAGCAGTAGAGAACATGAGGAAGAAACATTTTAGGAAAATTAGGGATCTTCTAATATAATAAAAATATATAATTTGGCAGGAAACCACTAGGAGAAACCTCCAGAAAAAAAGGCTGATTCTCTTTTTTATAATAACATTACAATATAATTAAAACCCAGGAGAAAAGAATTTAATTGGCAGAAGAACTCTAAAAATGGTTAGAAGAATTAATAAAATTATTGAAGGACAACACAGAAAGTAACATTAGAGTTTTTAATGAGAAACTAGAAAAAGGAATCACAGTTTAGAATTAAATCATTCAGATGGATTTGTGATCTGTTCAGTATGTAAGTCCCTTCAAGTGGTACCATAGTTATCAATTCATGCTTACCCATCCTGTATGACTATTGCCTACAACTTTCTGCAAATTCACTACAGGGGATCTGCTCAATGTTTTGGAGACCTTGATCCTAACATCATTTTGGTGGTCTACTTGTCCTTCCCTATGAGATCTATGATTAACCTCTTTTTTCTTCCTATTATATGATTCCCTAATGATATCTTTTACTCCTTACAACACACACACACACACACACACACACACACACACACACACAAAGACACACACTTTTTTATTGGTCATATGTTACAACCTATTCATTTATTTTTTAATTCTCAGAGACATTTATATTTCTTGTTTTGCTGTCATATAACAATACTAGTAGAATGTTTGCATTAAAGAGATTAGCATTTACTTTTATGACAATCTCTGATTAAAAGAGATTTGGAATTTCCCAAAAAGAGGTCCTTTTTCCTCTTGTTCAATTATGAGCCAAAATTTCTGCCTATCTGTATTATCTGTTCCAAATAAACATGATGTTAAATTCTATATGTTGTCCATCCAAGTGCAGGTTTTTATCTGTACGATAGTGTTATCCATTCATTTGGTCTTTCTTATATGAACATATTTGGTCTTTCTTATATGAACAAACTCATTTGAATGATTACAGATCTCTTCCAGGAAGGTCAGCTTTGTCCTAAGGCTTGATAAAATTAGTACAATGTCATCTTCTCCATCAAAGCACTGAAATTTTTTTGGTAAGGTAATCTTCCTGTCTTGTAACTTGCATAATGTCTAAGAACAGAGTTATTCAACAAAGTTATTTCTTTGTTATATATATAAAGCAATCTTGAAAGATTTTTACGTATGGAAGAGGCATTTTTGGGAAAAAGAACTCACAAGGTGGCATTTTGCTCCATTGAACCAAATATCTAGAAAGGCACAGTGGAAATTTATATATATATATATATATCTCAATAGATAGATGGATAGATAGATATAGATATAGATGTAGATGTAGATGTAGATATGGATATAGATATATATTTTAAATTTTAACTTATATTTACCAATTATGAATTGGTAAAGGTATAGCTTGTCGTTTACTATACTTGCTTTCTCCATACTTATTGCCCTCACTGAAAATGAATTCAATTAATGTCAAGATGATTCACATAAAGATTTGGAATAGATGAGATAATAGGCAGTTAGAGGTCAATAGTTGTCAATGTTTTCTCTGACACCTTTGTTCAATATTAATAAATTCTTAGATTCTCCTTCCTCTCCCCCCATACTTGTGGTATCTTCTTTTCCTTTAAGTACTTTACACAACAATCCCTCAATGCCTTCACAATTATATTGTCACTAGCATAGATTCTACTTTATCTATACTTGGTAGAATCTATTTTTTTTGTCTGTTATCATTAGTGTTATTTCTACCTCCCATGTAAGTGCATCTAAGACTGTGGTATTAGATCCCAAGTGTGGCAGTCCCCTTGGCCATGATGAGAATAACATTTGTTACAATCATTTTGAAATGTTTTCCATTGTGTCCTGTTTGTTGCTCTTCAATTTTTATTTTTTAAATGCTCTTGACATGGTTTGGTTTCATTAGATATATTGCCAAATTTTCTTTAAATTATTTTCCCTCATTATTGCCTTTCTGCTTGTAATCATCCATCATCCTTTGTACAATTTTAGAAATAAGTTTATTAATTTAAATTAGTATTGTCTTTGGGCAGCTGTGTCTGCTGTGTCAGTGAGCAATGTCAATGTCAATATGTTATCCATTTCCTACTTTATTTTATTAATCACTTATTTAAATAGTTCAGAACTGAGTTATTTTAATCACAGATATTATTATATTTTTCTTCTTTGTTAATTCTGATCTTACCTCTAACAAGTTTATGATTTCCTGGTACTCAGATAACTTCTGATTTGGGGAAAACTCACACATCTCTATAGCAAATCTTTTCCTGTATATTAAAATCTATTTCATTTTTGTGATGTTATTTGATATTCCTCTTGTCTAGTAACTGCAATTATCGTTCTTGAAGAAAATGTTATTGATCCAAAAGTTTTAAGGGTTCTGCATAATCTACAGTTTTTTAGCATCTTTAATTACTTCTTTGTGAAATGTCTTAGATTAAAAGTCAGAAAATTTAGCAAAGCCATAGACATTCCAAGAAAAAAAATGAAGGAGAGAAAATAAAACAAAGCAAAAGTAAAATATAGGAAAGCTGTAAGAAAATATGAATTATTTTTTTTTAATCAAACAGTTGACTAGAAATCAGGACTTGAAGAGAAATTCTAAGAATTAGTGCCCTAGAAAAACTCAATGGAGGGGTGGCTAGGTGGTGTAGTGAATAAAGCACCAGCCCTGGAGTCAGGAGTACCTGAGTTCAAATCTGGTCTCAGACACTTAATAATTACCTAGCTGTGTGGCCTTGGGCAAGCCACTTAACCCCATTTGCCTTACAAAAAAAAAAAACCTAAAAAAACCCAACTCAATGGAACACTAAACCTGAATATCAAGTTTCAGGAAATCACAAAAGAAAATTGCTGTGAAGTATTGAAAGGAGATAACAAAGAACAGATTGATGGAATTCATAAAAATGTCAATATCAATGAACCCCAAGTTTAGCTCATGTAAAAAGTTACAAAAGAAATTATACAATAAGTCAGGAAGAGACCTTCAATCTGAATTTCAGACAACTATTCCTCATTAAAAAGAAATGAAAGGGTCATGTAACAAAAGATCATGGAAAGACAAACCAAAAATTAATTGAAAATTCAATAACTTCATCTTAAATAATGGGTGGATCAACCAGCAAATGATATAAATAATCAATAATTATATCCAAGAAAATGATACTTAATGAAATATCATACCAAAATTTATAGGATGTAGCCAAGAAGTTTTGAGGGGAAATGTTATATCTCTAAATGCCTATATGAATAAAATAGAGAAAGAGAACATCAATGAATTGGGTATACAACTAAAAAAAGCTAGGAAAATAAAATTAAAGATCCCCAATTAAATAACAAATTAAAAATTCTGAAAATCAAGGGGATTAATAAAATTGAAAGCAAGAAAATTATTGATCTCATAAATAAAACTGAGTTGGTTTTATGAAAAATAAACAATAAAATAGACAAATCTTTGGTTAATCTGATTAAAAAAAGAAAGATAACCAAATTAACATTATCAAAAATGAAAATGGTGAATTAACCACCTGTTGAGGAAGAAATTAAAAAGATAATTCGGAGCTACTTTGCTGGACTGTATGCCAATAAATTGGATAACCTAAGTGAAATGGATAAATATTTACAAAAATTAACTGTCCAGATTAACAGAAGAGGAGATGAATTACTTAACACCATTTCAGAAAAAGAAATTGAAGAAACAATCAGTAAACTCCATGAGAAAACAACTCCATGGGGTGGCTAGGTGGCACAGTAGATAGAGCACCAGCCCTGGAGTCAGGAGTACCTGAGTTCAAATCAGACACTCAATAATTACCTAGCTGTATGGCCTTGGGCAAGCTACTTAACCCCATTTGCCATGCAAAGATCTTTAAAAAAATAAAGAAAAAAAAAAGAAAACATCTTCAGGTCCAGATGGATTTATAAGTGAATTCTACCAAACATTTAAGGAACAATTAATTCCTATTCTACAAAAACTATTTTTAAAAATAGGAGAGGAAGGAGTTCTGTCAAACTCCTTTTATGACATCAACATGGTACTGAAAAGTAAACCAGGAAGAATCAAAAGAATGAAAATTATATACCAATCTCCCTAATGAATATTGATGCAAAAACCTTAAATAAAATTTTAGCAATGAGATTACAGCAAGTTATTAGGAGGATAATGCACCATGATCAGATAGGATTTATACCAGGTAGGCAGGGATGTTTTAATATTAGGAAAATACTCAATATAATTGAATGTATAAGTAGGAAAACCAACAGAAATCAATAGATACTGAGTCAATAGACTCAATAGATACTGAGAAAGCATGTGATAAAATACAACACCCATTCCTATTAAAAACACTAGAAAGTTTAGGAATAAATGGAGTTTTCTTTAAAATAATAAATAGTATCTATCTAAAACATCGACAAATATTATATGTAATGGGAATAAACTCAGAGCTTTTCTAATAAAATCAGAGGTGAAACAAAGATGCCCATTATCACCATTACTATTCAATACAGTTTTAGAAATGCTAGCTGTAAGAATAAGAGAAGAAAAAGAAATTGAAGGAATTAGAAATGGCAATGAGGAAGCAAAGCTTTCACTCTTTGCATTTGATATGATGGTATACTTAGAGAACCAGAGAAAATCATCTAAAAAACTCCTTGAAACAATTAATAAATTCAGCAAAGTCGCAGGATATAAAATAAACCAACAAATTATCAGCATTTCTATATATGAACAACAAAGTTCAAGAACAAGACATAGAAAGAGAAAATCCATTTAAAGTAACTGTAGATAACATTAAATATTTGGGAATTTACCTCCCAAGACAAACCCAGAAACTGCATGAACACTTCTCACCCAAATAAAGACAGTCTAAATAATTGGAAAAATGTCTATTTCTCATGGAAAGGTCAAGCTAATAGAATCAAAATGACAATTCTACCCAAATTAAATTACTTATTCAGTGTCATACCAATCAATCTACCAAATAACTACCTTACTGAGCTAGGAAAAATAGTAGCAAAATTCATCTGGAGCAACAAAAGGCCAAGGGAATGGATAAAAAAAAATGTAAAAGAAGGTGATCTCAAACTATACTACAAAGCAGCAGTCATCAAAACTGCCTGGTAATGGTTAAGAAATAGAGTAATGGGGCAGCTAGGTGGTGCAGTGGATAGAGCATTAGCCCTGGAGTCAGGAGTACCTGAGTTCAAATACAGCCTCAGACACTTAATAATCACCCAGCTGTGTGGCATTGGGCAAGCCACTTAATGCCATTTGCCTTGAAAAATCCTAAAAAAGAAATAAAGTAATGCATCAGTGGATTAGGACAGGTTCAAAAGAAACTGCAGCAAATGACTAAAGCAATCCACTTTGACAAACCCAAAATATCAGTTTCTGGGATAAGAACTCACTATTTGAGAAAAATTGTGGGAAAACTGGAAAATAGTATGGCAAAAACTAGGCATAGAACCATAGCTCACACCCTATACCAAAAGAAGGTCAAAATGGGTATAGGATTTAGATATAAAGGATGACACCATAGATAAATTCATAAATCAAAAATAGATCTATCAGATCTATGGAAAGGGGATAAATTTATGACTAAAAAAGAATTGGAATACATTATAAACTGAAAAATGAATGATTCTGATTATATTACATTAAAAAGAGTTTGCACTAATAAAATCAATGCTGCCAAAATTAGAAGGAAAACAGAAAGCTGGGAAACAATCTTCACAACTAGGATAAAGGCCTCATTTCTAAAATACATTGAGAATTGCATCAAATTTATAAGGTCACAAGTCATTCCCCAATTTTAAATGGTCAAAAGATATGGATAGACAGTTTTCAAATGAAGAAATTAAAGATATATATATATATATATATAAAATCA
This sequence comes from Macrotis lagotis, assembly GCF_037893015.1. NCBI lineage: Eukaryota > Metazoa > Chordata > Mammalia > Peramelemorphia > Peramelidae > Macrotis > Macrotis lagotis. The sequence continues at coordinate 241,397,836 of NC_133661.1, read as the reverse complement.
TATGAAAAAATGCTCCAAATCATTATATATCAGACAAATGCAAATTAAAACACCTATGAGGTATCACCTCCCACCTATCAAATTGGCCAAGATGAGAAAAAGGGAAAACAATTAATGCCAGAGAGGTTGTGGAAGGTTTGGGACAATGATGCATTGCTGGTGGACAAATCCAAACATTCTGGAGAGCAATATAGAACTATGCCCAAAGAGTGATGAAAGTGTTCATACCCTTTGACCCAGCAATTCCAATTCTATGTCTGTATGTAGAAGAAAGCATAAAAATGGGAGTTGTAGTGGCAAATAATTAGAAATTGAGGGGATGTTTATCAATAGGGGAATGGCTAAACAAGTTATGGTCCATGAATATTATGGAATATTATTGTTCTATAAGAAATCATAAATGGTCAGACTCTATAGAGAAACATGGAACGAGAAACAGGATCTGATGCTGAGTGAAGAGAGCAGAACCAAGAGAAAAATGGGCACATTAACAACATTGTGAGATGATCAACCTTGAAGGAAGCAGCTCCTCTTGGCAGTTCAGAGAGATAGGACAAATGTATTAGACTGGCTATGGACAATGTTATCCCCATCCAGAGGAAGAAAAACAAAACAAAACAAAACAAAGCAAAGCAAAATAACAGCAAAAAACCCTAGCCCTTCAGATTCTGATGAACACTTTATGTATTTCTTTCCCTTAATCCTAATCCCTCATACTGAAAATGGCTAACCTGTTAATATGCTTAACACAATTGTGTAAATACAATACTAACCTGACTGTTGGCCACTGAGCAGGGGAGTGGAAGGAAGGGTGGAAGGAAATTTTATAATTTAAAAATAAACATGTGCATATGGATAAAAAAAATAAAGTCGCTACTCAAAAAAAATGAAAGGAAAAAAACTGAAATACTGAAATAAAAAGAAAACTAATGAAACTACCAGTTGAATTTATCCTAGAGGCATCTAGGTGACTCAATGGATGAAGTTCGAATCACTTAATAGCTGTGACCCTGGGCAGGTCATTTAATCCTGTTAGCCTTAGTTCATCACTTGTAAAATTGATCTGGAGGAGGAAATGCCAAACCACTCCAGTATCCTAAAATAAGTTAAAAAAAAAAAAAAGAAAAAGAAAAAAAAATGAGGACCCTAATCTTATAAAGGAAAATAGGATTCTAAAAAAGATTAATGAGTTTCATGCATTCTTTTGGAGAAAACAATAGTTGAATAGTGACTTTTAAATGAAGCAGATAAAAAACAACTTTGAAATAGTTGGTAGCAATGGATCAGAATGAAACTTTGAGTCTTATGGTTGAAGTAAGGAAAAAGACAATGTAGAGGAAGCAGCACTTCAGGAGAAAGAATGCAGGTGGTATCAATTTATTGGGTCTGAAAGGATGTTAACAGAGAAGATAAAGATGCTCAGTTCATTTCATTTTACTATTAATGATGCTAGAAAAACTGAATTGTCAGATAAGAAAATTAAACTGTGAACATTCAACAACTAAGATAAATATCATGTATTTTCAGGTATCTAACTTTAAAAACTGAAAAAAATCCTAGTCCAATCAAAGATGGACCTGTAGTGTGTATAGACTTCAAGGCTCTGAATTTGGAGGAGCAGAGCTGAAGTTTCTCCCTAAAAATGGTCAAAGGGATACATACTGTCAAAGCACATATGTAGGAAACTTTGGGAATACAAGCAACCCCAGTGGCATAGCTATGTTATAGGCCTGCCTAAACCTAGGAGCTCCAAGGTTCCCAGTGCTGTCTTAAGATGTCATAAGGGCCCTGAAAATTCAGTGTTCTGAATTTCAACAATACTGGGGCATCCAATCCTTGAATGCCGGGGTTAGTAGAACAACCTAGTCAAGTACCCCAAGTCAAAAATGAATTTTCCAAATGATTTTATATATATATATATATGAATGATGGGAAAAAATCAAATAAAACTCCAGAAGAAAGAATTAGAAAGAAAAATAGCTTTAAAAAGAGAGGTAAACCATAAGCAGATAACAGACTGCTTGAAAATTACAATAAATCAAACCAAGATCAATGACTTCTGGAGTCAGCACACCATATTACCTGAAAAAATAAAATGTAAAGTAGCATATTAAAAAAAACTGAGGAGAGAATTTATGAATTATTAAGTCTCTGAAAACTATTATATTTTTTAAAAATCTCAGACATCGTTTTGAAAAATCATAAATGAAAAGTGAACAGATCTATTAGAAACTAATGACAAAGTGAAGACTCTATCTTTGGGAATTAATGCTCAAGGAAAAAATCCTAGGAAGGTTATAACCCAAATACACATTGCCTAAGTAAAATAAAAATCACTGTAAGCATAAAGAAGTGGCTCATGAAACAACAAAATACAATCAAGTTCATTTTTTAAAAAGTACTTATAACCAAGAGGGTAAGATAGCCTACCCTACACAAAGCTGAATATAATATTACAGCTTACAAAATGGAACCTTTATAAAATATGATCTTAAATGTTTCTGATAAAAAGACCAGAGCTGAGCTAAAACTTTGAAATACAAACACAAGAGTCAAAAGAAACCTAGAAAGGCAATTTATTTGAGGAAATGCAAGGGTTTGTATAACATAATAATATTAATGGGAGAAGCAATGTACCCTTTCAGATCTTTCATGCTTTCAAAGGGTATAGAGCACATGCCCTGGTATCTGAGTTCAAATCCAGCCTCAGACACTTAGTAATTACCTATCTTTGTGTCCTTGTGCAAAGCACTTAACCCCATTGCCTTGCAAAAAAAACCCTAGAAAAAGGGGGGGTACTGAGAAGGTAAAATGAAAAAACAAAAAAATTTAAAAAACAACAATCCAGAATTCCTTGTAAACAGGCTCCTTTTCTGAAGATTTTAAGAGAAGAGAGAAAAAGTGAAAAGAGAAATGCAGTGGAGTAGAAAGGACACAGAACAGGGTGGAACTTACTTTTCAAACTGGGGTGTATGAAAAGAAGAGTCTACGAACAAAGAGAAAGAGATAGGTAGAGCAGGTATTAGATGAACCCTTATCTTTTGTATAACAAAGTAGAGTTGAACAAGTACACCTACACACCTCCTTATACCTACAAAGTATTTGATGTAGCAATCTATCAAACTCAAGAGGAAATATGAGAGGTGAAGAGGTCAGATTAACTGGAGATGGAATTGAGGAGATCCCAAACTGAACAAACTTCTTGATCCTAATTAGGAGGGATTAAAAGGGAGAAAAAGAACAGAATTTACAGGAGTATCTTAGAGTGCTTCTTAGACAACTGGGGGAATTGTCAAAAAACTGTCATATATGAATATAATGGAAGATTTTACCTATATGAAATGACAAAAGAGACTATTTTAGAGAATTCTGAGTATTATAAACAGATAGAAAGATATGAGCAGAACCAGGGAAACAATTTTATACAAGAAAGCAAAAATATGGACAAAAACAACTCTAAACAACTCAGTGCAATGACCAATTAGGTTGTCAGAAGACCTGTGAAGAAGGACCTATTTCACTCATCTCCAGACTGAGAGACATAGACATTTCTGAAATGACCACGATGTGACTATGCAGATGAATACTTCACTAACCATAAGAAGCATTTGTTTCAGTGGAGGGAACTTTATGTTACAAGATTTTGTTCTTTCCTTTTATCTCTTGGTATTTGAGGGTTTACCTTTATCTATATTTTCAGTGCTTGGCACATTATAAATACTCAGCTAAATACTTGCTGATGCCTTTAATTGGGTGAGTTTTGAAGGAGGAGAGGGTTAATAATAGTGATATTTAAAAAAAAGGGACATTGAAGCTTTTTAAAAAATACACAGAATAACAGAAGCAAACTCAGAAGGAAGCATGGACAAGTAGGATAGTTTTGAAAATAACATATTTGTGATTTACTTTTTTTCTGTAGAAAAATAAAAGTGGTATGGAGACTTCTGGCCAAGATGGCGGAGAAATAAGTGGGATAAGTGCTCCTCTTTCCCCTCAAAAACAACTTGAGAGAAACATCTTAACAGAAATTCAATCAACAAAACCCAGAAAGAGAAGCTAGGAGAACACTACCTACAAAGAAAGTCTGTCTTGGGGGACAGTGGGTGAACCGGGAGATGAAAACAGGATCTGCTTAGGGACAGCAGCTGGGGGAAGCCAGAGAGCCAGCCTCAGCTGTAGAGACTTCAGTGAGCAGCAAGTGTGAGATCCAACTTCAGCTGCAAAGTCTTTGGCCAGGGGGAGAGGAACTATGGGAGGGTGAGTCCCAGCACAGAGTCTCAGAGCAGGCCTGGAGAACAACCAGCTGGGCTGGGGACCTGAGCTACATACTTTCAGCAGAGCCCTTTGCCCAGAACAAACAAGAAATAACTCCCCCCCAACCCCCTTAGGGCAAACAGAGTTCACTCAAGGGAAAGAGATTACCTCCCTTCCCCAGGGCCTAGCCCAGTGTTCAAGATCAACTCAGACCCTGCTGCTGAGGACCTCAAACACTCCAGAAAAAGCAGCCAGTGTCTCCTACTGGCTGTCCCTTGGAATTACCAAGCTAAGTGAACAAAGCCTCTAGGATCTTCAAAAACAAACTTCTGAGAACCAGCTCTGCCCACCCCCCAAACAAGATCCTAAAAAGATGAGAAAAGGTCAGAGAAAGGGGGGCCCATGAAGAAATATTTAGAAGAAATAGATTCTAACCCAGAGAGATCTAGCACTGCTGAGGAGAATATGAATTGGTCTCCAGCCCAAAATGACTTCCTTGAAATCAGGTAGGCGTTTAAATATCAATTGGGAAAATTGAGAGAGAGAATTAACACATTGCAAGAGAAAATTAACATCTGGCAACAAGAAAACAAATCTTGGAAAATACAATTGGACAAATACAAAATGAGACTAACCCTCTCAGATATTCAATTGGACAAATGCAAAATGAAAATGATTCTCTCAAAACTATACTTAGGCAAATGGAAAACTCCTTCAGAAACAGAATTAACCAACTGGAAAAGGAATTGCAAAAGATAAATGAAGAAAAAACTCTAAAAAAAGTATGGAATTGGCAGAAACTAATGACATCATGAGACAGCAAGATTGTATTAAACAAAAACAAAAGACCAAAAATATAGAAGAAAATGTAAAATACCTTGTCAGCAAAATCACTGACCTCAAGAATCAAGCAAGAAGTGACAACCTGAGAATCATAGGACTTCCTGAAAACATTGAAGAGAAAAAAAAAAGCCTGGACTCAATGTTACAAGATTTCGTGATGGAAAATTGCCCTGATATCATGGAACAAAAGGGCAAAATAGTTATTGAAAGAATATATCAATCCACTCCGGAAAGAGATCTTAAAATGAAAACATCAAGGAATGTTGTGGCCAAATTTCAGAACTATCAGATAAAAGAAAAAATCCTGCAAGCAGCCAGAAAGAAAAAATTTAAATACCAAGGAGCCACAATAAGGATTACATAGGACCTGGCTGCAGAATCATAAAGGGATTGAAGGGCCTGGAATGAGATATTCCTGGAGAGCAAGGGAGCTTGGAATACAGCCAAGAATCCACTATCCCACAAAACTGAGCCTTCTCCTCCAGGGAAAAAGATGGATATTTTTAATGAAATGGGAGACTTCCAAGATTTCATGATGAAAAGACCAGAGCAAAATAGAAAATTTGGAGATCAAACGGGATGCTCAAGAGACACATGAAGAGGTAATAACAAACAAACAAACTGCTATCCTAAGATGAAACTGGCTATATACCCACTTGGGAGAAAGAGTCTCATAACTCTTGAGAATTGTAAGTTTATTAGAGAGAATATACATAGCCAGAAGTGATGGATGCTCATAACTTTTCTGTGACTCAGATAGAATGATTTAAAAACAATACCTCCTTAACAAGGGGAACAGTAAGGAGAAGGGAGGATGGAAGGAGACTGAATGGGGTAAATCTCATTACATCAAGAGGTACAAAAGACCTACTATAATTGAGGGGAAGAAGGGAGGAGGTAAGAACCACCTGAATCTTCATCTCATCAGACTTGGCTTAAAGTTAACTTAGATACACTTAGTTAAGAAACTTATCTTACATTTCAAGCATTAAAAAGGGGAAAGGGGAGGGGGGGACAGGGAGGGGAAGAAAATGGGGAAGTAACAGAAAAATAGAAGGGGAAAAGGGAAAGGGGAAAGAAAGGGGAGGGGTTGGATACAAAGGGGAAAACACTGAAGGTGGTGGTATTCAGAAACAAAACACTGGGGAATATGGATAAAGGGAAAAAGGGGCAAAATACAAACAGAAGGAAGATAGCATGGAGGGCAATAAAGAGTTCGTAATTATAACTTTGAATGTGAATCGGATGAACTCTCCTTTAAAATGTAAGTGATATAGCAGAGTAGATTAAAAACAAGAATCCTACAATATGCTGCTTACAAGAAACTCATTTGAAACAGAGAGATACATAAAGAGTAAGGTAAAAGGTTGGAGCAAAATATATTTTGCTTCAGCTGAAGTGAAAAAAGCAGGGGTAGCAATCCTTATTTCAGACAAAGCAGGTGCAAAAATAGATCGCGTTAAAAGAGATAAGGAAGGAAATGATATCCTCCCAAAAGGTACCATAGACAATAAAGTAATTTCAATACTAAATATGTATGCACCCAATGGTACAGCATCCATATTCTTAGAGGAGAAGTTGAAAGAGCTACAGGAAGACATAGATAGCAAAACTCTACTAGTGGGAGACTTCAACCTCCCCTCTCAGATTAAGATAAATCTAATCATAAAATTTACAACAAGAAGGAAGTTAAGGAGGTAAATAGATTGTTAGAAAACCTAGATATGATAGACCTATGGAGGAAACTGAATGGGGATAGAAAAGGAAAATACTTTTTTTCCTGCAGTACATGGAACTTACACAAAAATTGACCATGTACTAGGACATAAAAACCTAATGATCAATTGCAGAAAGGCAGAAATGGTGAAAACATCTTTCTCAGATCATAATGCAATAAAAGTCATATGCAATATTGGGCCAGGGAGATACAGACCCAGAACTAATTGGAAACTAAATAACCTCTTTTTAAAGAATGAATGGATCAAGCAACAAATTATAGAAAAAATTAATTATTTCATCCTACATAATGACAATAATGAAACAACATACCAAAACCTATGGGATACACTCAAGGCAGCTGTCAGGGGACATATTATATCTTTAAATATTTACATAAATAAATTAGAGAAAGAAAAAAATCAATGAACTACATATACAACTAAAAAATTAGAGAAAGAATGAATAAAACCCCCAATTAAAAATCAAATTAGAAATTCTAAAAATTAAAGGAGAAATTAATAAAATTGAAAGCAAGAAAACTACTGAACTAATAAATAAAACCAAGAGCTGGTTTTATGAAAAAACAAATAAAATTGATAACCCCCTGGTCAATTTGATTAAAAAAAGAAAGAAGGAAACCAAAATGCTAGTATCATAAATGAAAAAGGTGAACTCTCCACAAATGAGGAGGAAATTAAAGCAATAATTTGGAATAATTTTGCTCAACTCTAAAAATTTGGCAATCTAAGTGAAATTGATAAATATTTACAAAATATAAATTGTCCAGATTAAATGAAGAAGAAATTTAAAACCTAAATAACCCTATCTCAGTAAAAGAAATTCAAAAAGCCATTACTGAACTCTCTAAGAAAAAATCTCCAGGGCCAGATGGATTCACAAGTGAATTCAATCAAACATTTAAGGAACAATTGGTTCCAATTCTATATAAACTCTTTGGAAAAATAGGTGAAGACAGAACTCTGCCTAACTCTTTCTATGACACCAATATGGTGCTGATATCTAAAACAGGAAGAGTTAAAAACAGAGAAAGAAAATTATAGACCTATCTCCCTGATGAATAAAGATGCAAAAAACTTAAAATCTTAGCAAAATGATTACAACAAGTTATCACTACGATAATACATTATGATCAAGTAAGATTTATTCCAGGAATGTAGGGTTGGTTCAATATTAGGAAAACTGCTAATATAATTAATTATATCAATAACATACCTATCAGAAATCATATGATCATATCAATAGATGCTGGAAAAGCTTTTGACAAAATATAGCACTCATTCATAATAAAAACACTAGAGAATATAGGAATAAATGATTTATTCCTTAGCATAATAAGCAATATCTATCCAAAACCATCAACAAGCATTATATGCAACAGGATAAGTTAGAAGCATCCCCAATAAGATCAGGGGTGAAACAAGGATGTCCATTATCACCACTACTATTCAATATTTTATTAGAAATGTTAGCCTCAGCAATGAGAGTAAAAAAAAAAATTGAAGGAATTAAAAAAGGGAAGGAGGAGACAAAACTCTCACTCTTTACAGAAGACATGATAGTATACCTAGAGAATCCCCAAAAATCACCTAAAAACTACTAGAAATAGGGGTGGCTAGGTGGTGCAGTGGATTAAGCATCAGCCCTGGAGTCAGGAGTACCTGGGTTCAAATCTGGTCTCAAACACTTAATAATTACCTAGTTGTGTGGCTTTGGGCAAGCCACTTAACCCCATTTGCCTTGCAAAAACCTAAAAAAAACCTACTAGAAATAATAAACAACCTTAGCAAAGTAGCAGGATATAAAAATAAACCCTCATAAATCCTCAACATTTCTATATATGACTAGCAAGATACAGCAGAAAGAGCTAGAAAGAGAAATACCATTCAAAGCAATCTTAGACAAAGTAAAATACCTGGGAGTCTACCTGTCAAGGCAGACTCAAAAACTTTTTGAAAACAATTACAAAACACTTCTCACACAAATAAAATCAGATTTAAATTCCTGGGCAAATATCAACTGTTAATGGATAGGTTGAGCTAATATAATAAAAATGACAATTTTACCAAAACTAACTATATGTTTAGTGCCCTACCAATCAAAATTCCAAAAAATTACTTTAATGAGTCAGAAAAAATTGCAAGTAAATTTATCTGGAGAAATAAAAAGTCAAGAATTTCCAGGGATTCAATGAAAAAAAAAGTACAAAAGAAGGTGGCTTAGCCATACTGATCTAAAATTATATTATAAAGCATCAGTCATAAAAACTGTCTGGTACTGGCTAAGAAATAGAGTTGTGAATCAGTGGAATAATCTAGGTGCAATAACAGGAAATGATTATAGTAATCTGCTGTTTGATAAACCCAAAGAGTCCAGCTATTGGGATAAAAATTCTCTCTTCCATAAAAACTGTTGGGAAAACTGGAAGGTAGTATGGAAGAAACTTAGATTAGATCAATACCTCACACCCCATACCAAGATAAGATCAAAATGGATACAAGATTTAGACATAAAAAATAATATTATAAGCAAACTAAAAGATCAAGGAGTAGTTTACCTGTCACATCTATGGAAAGGGAAGCAGTTTATGACCAAGGAAGAGATGGAGAACATCATTAAAAACAAACTAGATAATTTAGATTACATTAAATTAAAACACTTTTGCATAGACAAAACCACTGTAACCAAGATCAAAAGAAATGTAGTAAATTGGGAAACAATTTTTGCAACTAATATTTCTGACAAAGGACTCATTTCTAAAATATAGAGAGAACTGAGTCAAATTAAAAAAAAAACATTCCCCAATTGACAAATGGTCAAAGGACATGCAAAGGCAATTTACAGATGAGGAAATCAAAGTAATCCATAGTCATGTGAAAAATTGCTTCAAATCATTACCTATTAGACAAATGCAAATTAAAGCTTCTCTGAGATACCACCTCACACTTCTCAGACTGGCCAATATAACCAGAAAGGACAATGATCAATGTTGGAAGGGATGTGGGAAATCTAGAACGCTAATACATTGTTGGTGGAGTTGTGAACTCATCCAACCTTTCTGGGGAGCAATTTGGAACTATGCCCAAAGGGCAACAAAAATGTGCATACCCTTTTATCCAGCAATACCACTACTGGGTCTATACCCTGAAGAGATGATAAAAAAGGGTAAAAACATCACTTGTACAAAAATATTTATAGCAGCCCTGTTTGTGGTGACAAAAAATTGGAAATTAAGTGAATGTCCATCATTTGCGGAATGGCTTAACAAACTGTAGTATATGTATATCATGGAACACTATTGTTCTATTAGAAACCAAGAAGGATGGGAGTTAAGGGAAGCCTGGAAGGACTTGCATGAACTGATGCTGAATGAGAAGAGCAGAACCAGAAAAACATTGTACACCCTAACTGCAACATGTGGGTGATAATCAACCTTGATTGACTTGCTCATTCCATCAGTACAACAACCAGGGACAATTTTGGGCTATCTGCAATGGAGAATACCATCTGTATCCAGAGAAAGGATTGCGGACTTTGAACAAAGACCAAAGACTATTACCTTCAAATTAGAAAAAATAATCTGTTATCTTGTTATGTAATTTTGCTATCTCTTATATTTTATTTTTCTTCCTTAAGGATATGATTTCTCTGTCATCACATTCAACTGAGATCAATGTATACCATGGAAACAATGTAAAGTCTAATAGAATGCCTTCTGTGGGGGGTGGGGGAGGAAAGCAAGAATGGGGGGGAATTGTAAAACTCAAAATAAATAAAATCTTTCTTTAAAAAAGTGGTATGGGGCGGCTAGGTGGTGTAGTGGATAAAGCACCGGCCTTGGAGTCAGGAGTACCTGGGTTCAAATCTGGTCTCAGACACTTAATAATTACCTAGCTGTGTGGCCTTGGGCAAGCCACTTAACCCTGTTTGCCTTGCAAAAACCTAAAAAAAAAAGTGGTATGAAATGGAGTCTTGCTTTCATCTGGAATCCAAAATATATCAAAAGAAACTAGGGAGAAATGAAGTATTCATCCTAACAGTCTTACATAATTCTTGAAACATTGTCACATGAAAGACAGATGAGAATTTTCTGTTTCATTTCAATAGGAAGAACTAAGAGAAAGGATTGAATGTTGCATAGTGATAAGATTAGGCTTGCAATGAAGAATACCTTCCTAAGAATGAGGGCTATCTAGAAATGGAATGGGCTGTATCAGAAAATTGTAGGTTCTCCTGAAAAGAAGACTTCTGAGTTAAAGTGCAAACCACTGATTGGAAGGAATTCTAGGAGTCAGGTAAACTTTTGGACTAGATATTCTTTTGTAGTATAAATTCCATTTGGAGTCCATGATGCTCAATTGGCATGTTCATTTTTATGATTTGGGGAAAATTCACACATCTCAATAGAAAAATCTTATTTTTATATTAATTAATTAAATATTAATTGTGCCTCAATTATATATACAAGTACTGAGGGGCTAGTTTTAGAGATTTAGGCAGTGGTTTTGAAGAAACTTGGGCCCTACCAACCAATGAATATATTAGAGGAAGCTGGAAGATTGTTAGAACCAGAAAGTGAAGATCTTAAACTAATCAGTTTATTAATCAGATAACATTATTTCCATTTAAGGACGTAAATATGTATTCTATGAGATTCCAATTTTGTTCAACCTGGTTTGCCATACTTAACCACACAAAAACCTCAAAACTCATCTTGTGAATGCTGTATTGTTAAATATATGACATGTTAAAAACAGATTGCTTTTTTCCCTTTGCTCCAGAAGCAATTCTGTTTCTCATTCTCAAATGTAACTCAGGGTTAATCCTCAAAGCAATAAAATTTCTAGGAGCAATTTCAATTCCAGATCTTGGAATGATAAGCAATATAAACAAGAAATCTGTGTTTGAATTAAGATAGCCAACATGCAACTTTCAAGGGGAAAAAAAATACTAAGATGAATAGGTCAAAAGAAAGAGAAATATAATTTATAGTTGTGACTGTGGTATAATTAAATTAATAAAAAGAAGTAGTTTTTTAAGCTAAATTCTTCAGTTTGACTTCACAATATAATAAATGCCTTCTTGTCCAAATTATACTCTCACTTCTATTTTTTCCTTCCTCTCATTTAAATTTCTTTCCTTTTGAGGGCATAGATTTAGTACAGGAAACTTATTCTCAAGGTACCTTCTAAATGGTTGCCTGTGGAAAATATATCTTAATTATAGAAATGATCACAGATCCATGAAGAAAGTCATGAAATGGATCCATTAAGCAAAAAGTAAAATACTGTTATTGTTTTGCCTATAAATAAAAAAAATCTTAGTTTTTTTCTTCTAAAGTACCTTAACAGCATCTAACCACTTATTGCAAATAAAGATCCAATTCAAGCCATCTTGGCAAAATTTTAAAGTATCTAATTTTAGATCACAATTGGTATTCTTCAACTTGCTCACCCACCTTATTCTAAAGTCTCAGTTAAAACTGACTCTGCTCTGTCCAAAAATCAAAATTTTCCTCCAAAAGACAAAGATTTGTCACCATTAAGGATATCCAAAAGAAAATACTGTATCATTTGAAGTTTAAATTTTAAGCACATCTCATCTAAAATGACTTCTAGAGACTATAAATTTAGAAATAAGGGAATGGAAAGTAATATTATTTAATTTTTCCAAGATAAAGTATGTTTATATATAGTGTTGGAAAGAAATCACTATTCATTCCATTGGAAAAATGAAATTCCTTTGCTTAGGTAAATAATTAGGTCACAGCTTGAACTTTTGATAGACATTTCCCCAGTTTAAATCTTGATGTATTGACCTCAATATTATCCAAATAAAAACTATAATTCTGGTGACAGAGAAAGCATGCAGATCCTGGATGGTTGAAAGAGAATTTGTTTATTCATATTTCAATCATGTCTAACCTTCATGAGTTGAGGATTTCTTGGCAAAGATATTGGAATGGTTTGCCATTTTCTTCTCTGGCTCATTTTTCAAATGAGGAAACTGAGACAAATTGAGTTAAGTGAATTGCCCAGGGTCTCAGAGTTTCTAAGGGTCTGAGGTTAGCTTTGAACTCAGAAAATGGCCGAGTAGATAGGTTGTTGGGTCTGGTGGTAGTCACCTTCTAATGACCCTGGACAAGACACAATCCGTTGCCTCAATTTTCTTATCTGGAAAATGAATTGGAGAAGGAAATGGCAAATGCTCCTATATGTTTTTGCCAAATAAACTCCAAATGGAGTCACAAAGAGTCAAGTGAGACATGCACTAAATGACAACTTTATGATTCTAGGGCTAACACTCTATCCACTACTCTATGTTGCTGCCTATTTAAATCTCTAGCAAAGTAATTTCTTTGAGTCTTCTATTTAATTCCATTGTCTGTATATTCCCTGAGCACTACTAACATAATTGCTAAGAAATACTGTTTTCTAAACAAATAAAACTATCTCTTGTAAAGAAACTATCTGTCCCCAAGACAATTATCTTCTTACACAACAAAACTGATATTAAGTAATTTTTAAATACTTTATTTTGCTACAGGTAGAATCCTTTAACTATTCCAATTACACTTTCAATACATTCAACATTCAGGCTTTCATCACATAAAGCTTTTCTAGCTATGGTTAACAACTGCACTGCTGACATCTCTGGTCTTATTGTTATGTTTCTTCTTTGTTTTCAGACCTTTCTATACTCTACAGATTCATAATTCAAACACTAGGAATTAGGGGAAAGTAGTATGTCTATATTCTTATTTAAATACAACTCATATTCTATTGCAACACCAATAATTGTATAACAAAAATACTTTCAAAGCCCCAGTGAAGACATTTTTTAAATTAGTCCTCTGCTTTTCCAAGAAGATAGTTCTAATGTGGGAGTAGTTAGAGAATGTTTGTAGGGAGCTCAAGTCATTTGTCCTAAAAAATTTATGGGCTCATAGGGTGAAGAGATGTGAATAACATCTTGTTTGATCCCTTCCTTTTACAGATTTGTGCTTCAGTTTACAAAGATGCATAATGAATTTAATAAAGATGTCTATCTCAAAGAGATATTGAGAAGTTTAATTATTGAAAAATAAAATGCTTTAAGTATAGTACATAAAGAGCACAAAGAAAAATATCAAATATTACATAAGCATTTTCCTTTTACATATGTTTCTTCATAATCCAGGAATGTGTTATTATGGCACCTACAGATTAAATTTGATACTTTTACTTGTGGAAAGTTAAAGTATTAATGAAGGTAGACTATATATTTATTTAAAAAGCAATTTCGGGGCAGCTAGGTAGCGCAGTGGATGCAGCACCAGCCCTGGAGTCAGGAGTACCTGGGTTCAAATCCGATCTCAGACACTTAATAATTACCTAACTGTGTGGCCTTAGGCAAGCTACTTAACCCCATTTGCCTTGCAAAAACATAAAAAAAAAATTTTCAATGACCATAAAATTTAAAGAATGTACATTTCCCAAGCTTATGCTTAAAGGTGTTCCAGTGACCAAAATAGGATCTGGCCTAGAGTTGGCACTCTTTATTGAACTGATTTTCATTTCATGGCTATAATGATAACTTTTATTATAGCTAACATTTATATGATACATTAAGGTTTTAAAAAGTACTTTGTATGAGTTACATGTGACCTAGGACTGAAATTCTGGTTTCAAATAGATCCCGGTTCAATTTTGGAGGTCTTTTAAAATAATTAATACTCTTTGGTTCATCCTTCTTCTTTCTTCCACCCCTCCCCTCCATCTGCAGAGAATTCTGGTAATATCAAAATTGGGTTTGTCTATAATTCCTATGGGCCAAAGATCTCTTGAAAGAAACCCAGGTTAAAACTTTGAGATACAACCTTATACCTATCACACTGGCCAATATGACAAAAAGAAAAAAAGATCAATGTGGGGGGGGTCTGTGGGAAAACTAGGACATGACTGCATTGTTAGTAGCATTGTGAACTGAACTAACATTTTTGGACAGTAATTTGGAACTGTACCCAAAGAGCAATAAAACTGTGCATACCCTTTGATCCAGCAATAACACTACTAGATCTGTATCCCAAAGATATTACAAGAAAGTGTAAAAAGCTTACTTGTACAAAAATATTTATAGTAGCTCTTTTTGTAGTGGTAAAGCATTGGAAATTGAGGGGATGCCCCAAAATAGGGAATGGTTGAAAAAATTGTGGTATATGAATGTGATGGAACAATGTTGTTCTACAAAAAAATCATAAAGGGCAAGACTTCAAAAAAGCCTAGAAAGACTTGCATGAACTTATGCTGAGTGAAATGAGCAGAACTAGAACAACATTTTACACACTAACAGCAACATTATGTGATGATCAACATGATGGACTTGCTCATTTCAGAAGTTCAATAATCAAAGACAATTGTAAAGGACTTGAGTTGGAGAGAGCCATTCTCATCCAGAGAGGGAACTGTGGAGTCTGAATACAGACCATTTACCATTTTTCAGTTTTTGAAATATTCTTTATTTTTTCTCCTCTTACTTTTTTATCTTTTTTATTCTTCTTTCTCAACATGATTGATATGGAAATGTGTATAATATAGTTGCATATGTATAATCTATATTTGATTTCTTTCTGTCGGGGGAATGGGGAGGGAAGAGAGAGGGAGAAAATATGGAACTCAAAACCTTATAAAAATGGTTGTTGAACACTTTCTTTACATTTAGTTGGTAATATAAATGAATAAATAATTTGATTTTTTTTTTAAAATGAGAGACTCAGGTTATTAAGGCATGGAACACAGAACAAGTTTGTCCTGGCTCTTTGAACTGCTGAGAGGAGCTGCAAATTCATCTTGATTTCCTATAAAATGCTAATTTTTAAAAAAAAAATCAGATTTGATTTGCCAGCAAGTTATGAAAAAATCCATTTTAAATTGCCAGAGTTGATTATCTGTAATAGTGTATTAATAACCCTTTGTCACAGTCTGAAGTGAAATACTCTGGAATCTATTCAAAATAAAAACTTGCTTAGTGATGATTTGAATAAAATCAGAATTTAAAAAAAAATTTAAAATGCATTTTGAAGAGCTTTAAATTCATTTTTTAATTTTTAACTACTGCTTTTGCTATTTTTAAACAGGGGAGTCATTTTCTGATATATCTCAGCTTATGGTGGAAACTATAAGAAGCAAAACTTTTGAAACAAGCAAAACTAACTACAAAGTAACTACTTTTAGAATATATACAACACTGAATCTATAGTCCCCTCTGGGCAAAAGACAGATTCATTGAATTTCAGAAACTCAATATACCTTTTTTCTTTCAGCTTTTTGCAAGGCAAACGGGGTTAAGTGGCTTGCCCAAGGCCACACAGCTAGGTAATTATTAAGTGCCTGAGACCCAAGTACTCCTGACTCCAGGGCTGGTGCTTTATCCACTATGCCACCTAGCCAGCCCTTCAATTTACCTTTAAAGATGATCTCTACTAAATCTCTAATTTTACAAATGACCAAAGGGAAGCCTGAAGTGATTGGGTGGATTATACTAAGGCCACACAACTAGTTAGTTATTGAGCAAGGGCTACTGATTCCCAATTCACTTATAAATAAAAGTATGTATGTTTCAGTGCTTTATAGTTTCATGTTCAGATCATTCAAAATTGTTGAATATTGCCTTTCCTAATACCTTTATCAGGTGACTGAACCATCTCTGACCATCATTTACAGTGAGAGTTTCCCTTAAAGCAATCCTTTTAATATTTTTTAAAAATTAATTTTGAATTTTATAATTTTTCCCTAATCTCACTTCCCTACCCCCACACAGAAGGCAGTCTGTTAGTATTTACATTGTTTCCATGGTATACAATGATCTAATTTAATGTGATGAGAGAGAAATCATATCCTTAAGGAAGAAAAATAAAGTATAAGAGAGCAAAATTACATAATAAGATAATGTATTTTTTTTTAAATTAAAGGTAATAGTCTTTGGTCTTTGTTCAAACTCCACAATTCTTTCTCTGGATACAGATGGTGTTCTTCATTGTAGATTGCCCAAAATTGTGCCTGATTGTTGTACTGATGAATAAGCAAGTCCATTAAGGTTGATCATCACCCCCCATGTTGCTATTAGGGTGTACAATATTTTTCTGGTTCTGCTCATCTTGCTCACCATCAGTTCATGCAAGTCCTTCTAGACTTCCCTGAATTCCCATCCCTCCTGATTTCTAATAGAATAATAGTGTTCCATCACATACATACACCATAGTTTATTAAGCCATTCCCCAATTGATGGACATTCACTTAATTTCCAATTCTTTGCCACCATAAACAGGGCTGCTATATGAATATTTTTGCACAAGTGATGTTTTTACCTTTTTTTTTCATAATCTCTTCAGGTACAGACCCAGTAGTGGTATTGCTGGATCAAAGGGTATGCACATTTTTGTTGTCCTTTGGGCATAATCCCAAATTGCTTTCCAGAAAGGTTGGATGAGTTCACAGCTCCACCAACAATGTATTAGTGTCCCAGATTTTCCGAATCCCTTCCAACATTGATCATTGTCCTTTCTGGTCATATTGGCCAGTCTGAGAGGTATGAGGTGGAGGTGGTATCTCAGAGAGATGCTTTAATTTGCATTTCTAGTGATTTAGAGCAATTTTTCATATGACTATGGATCGCTTTGATTTCCTCATCTGTAAATTGCCTTTGTATAGCCTTTGACTTTTTGTCAATTGGGGAATGTTTTTTTTTTAATTTGACCCAGTTCTCTATATATTTTAGAAATGAGTCCTTTGTCAGAAATATTAATTGTAAAAATTATTTCCCAATTTACTACATTTCTTTTGATCTTGGTTACAGTGATTTTGTCTATGCAAAAGTTTTTTAATTTAATGTAATCGAAATTATCTAGTTTGTTTTTAATGATGTTTTCTATTTCTTCCTTGGTCGGTCATAAATTGCTTCCTTTCAGATCTGACAGGTAAACTATTTCTTGATCTCCTAGTTTGCTTAAAATATTGGTTTTTTATGTCTAAATCCTCTATCCATTTTGATCTTATCTTAGTATAGGGTGTAGGGTATTGGTCTAATCCAAGTTTCTGCCATACTAACTTCCAATTTTCCCGACAGTTTTTTTTTTAATCAAAGAGGGAGTCCCTATAGCTGGACTCTTTGGATTTATCAAACAGCAGATTACTATAATCATTTCTTGCTATTGAACCTAGTCTATTCCACTAATCCACTAATCCACTAATCCAACACTCTATTTCTTAGCCAATACCAGATAGTTTTGATGACTGATGTAAAGCAATCCTTTTAAAAAAATTTTGGGAGGTATGTAATACAACTTAAAAAAGAAACTGGCAGAATTTTTGTAAACTGAATATTTTTATTACTTTTTTTAGTACCATGGGAATTGACAATATATAGGAAAGCAGTTGCAAATTAATTGACAAATCAAAGATTTTTGATGATATGAATAACTGATTTCTAATTTATCAATTTATCAATTTTAGAATTCTACATATTGAATTTTCACAAAGCTGGAGATACATATATAATTCTTTATTACTTACAGCCCGCCTGTGAAAGACTTGAACTGTGCTTGAAGGTGCTGCTACATTCTTTCCAACTGGAGAGAAAACATTCCCCACTATCACTGGGAGAACTCACATTCATTTTCTTATCCTAAGAGAAAGCAGCAGAGTCCAATTTCAGATAAATAATTACAAAATTTAAAGTACTTGAATTTCTTTCAGACTACCAAGATTAAAAATGAACCTTGTTTTATATGCATAGCACAGCAGAATTCTGTTATAAGATGAGCTTTTAAATCATGGAGATTCAAATATACTAAGGGGAAAATTATGTTCTCCTAAAGATAACAACCACATACAGTCAAAACCTGATACAGCGTGATTAGTCTATAAATCAGGTTTTAACCTTAGCTTTTAGCATCAGTGGTATAAAAGAATTCTAGCTGCATTATTCCTTTTCCATAAGATGAGCAAGTAGGTATTTTTATTATAAATATATAATATATTTATAAATAAATATAAATATATATTATTATAAAATGTTTACATTTTACACATTTTGTTTAAAAATAAAAGTGTCCTCACTTTGGCTAATCTAGGTGGACCTGGATTATAAGATTTCATGTACAGTAAAGGATTTTAGGTTTATTAGTTGTATTCTTTAAATTCTAAAAATATGAGCCTTGAGAATTTTAGTTCTTGTGTTAAATTGACAGTCAGCATTGTTATATTAAACTTATAGTATTTTGCATTTTTATATTGTATTCTTCCCTTAAAAAACTTTTTTTTAATTTCAATTTCCTAGAACTAAAGGCAGATTAAAATTTCTAGTCACTAGAACTGTACCATGCGTAAAGAAGGTGCTTTACATAATTACTTGTCAAATTTAATTAAATGCAATCAGTTGAAACTTAATTATACTTGATATAATGAGTCAAAATATTTAAATTTGCTTTATATATAAATCATTGCACTGGGATAAGAGGAACAATAGAAATATAAAATGAATTCCTAGCCAATGTGGAATATTTGATACACCTAGGATTGAAACATAGTGCATAAAAAGACTTAGAATCTTAATAAGCAACATATTGTAAGGATACATAGTAACCAGGAAATAAAGGAGGTGCCCAACAAGTTTGAGGTAGTAGCCTTTCTCAAATGGTTGAATTAGGAGAAATAGAAGCAAGGAAGCTACTGCTGAGATGTCTAGATGTATGAAGATGTGATAGCCTGGTCTGGCACATTTATTATTATAGAGATGAAAAACAAGAGGGAAATTAGTTGCCAAGAAGGTTAAAGCCGAATGATAGACGGTGTATGTTGGTGGGAGGAAGATAAAGAAGAAAGGAGTGACAAATGAGCCCAAGCATTCAGTTCTAGGAGACTGAGAAGATAGATGATTATGGAAAAATAAAGAGACAGAATTATGTAAAAGGGGAAATAAAGGTTCAATAATTATTCCCCTGCTGGAAGATGTTGCAAAAACCATCTAGTCCCACCACATCACTTTCCAGATGAGCAAACTAAGGCCTGGGGCATTTATTTGTCCAAGGTCACACAGCTGGTAAGAATTAGAGGTAAGATGTGAACCAAAGTTCTCTGACTCTGAAGTCTACACCCTTGAAACTGAAAATGTGGGACTTGAGATATAGAAATGTATATTTAAATTTAATACAAGTCAAAAATGTGGATCTCAGAGATCATTTAACTCAAATCCCTTATTTTACAAATGAAAAAATGGATTTAGGGAAGGAATATGACCTGACTTATGACCTCAAGAACTAGAGACAAAACTAGAACCTGAGCCATCTGATTCTTAAACCAGTGATTTTTGCGCTTTTGCTCTGGGTAAATAAATGGTGATGAATGAAGATGTGTGAACAGTATCTGTCAAATGATAAGGATACCAAAATGGTCATGGCCTACATGCCCTTGTTAAAAAAAAATCAATCATAATTTCTAAAACAAAATAAAAAAATTACATTGGGTCCTTGCCTGATTTTTAAAGATGGCTGATGATGATTATATTCTAAGTAGTAATGGTTTATATTAACTAGAATATATGTTCTCAGAGGCAAGCTGATGGGATTTTTCTAAGGAATTTCCTGTAATTCCATTGTTCTTGTTAGTTCCCACAATTAAACAAAAATAAGAGCAGTTGTGCCTACTGACCCTAAGGAGAAATACACACATTAATCCCTATGAAGCATTTGCAGAATATATTGCAGCTTTACTTCTGAAAATAAACTTTTGTTTGTTTTAAAATGGACGTTTAAAAAAACTCTTGGAACAGCTATCTCACACAAGGGTGTTTGGCAATCTGTATATTCAAAAATCATCTCAGAAAATGCAAAATATTTGTTTCTTCTCAATTAAAACAACATTCACTCATACCACCCATTTCATTGGTTTTCATCCTGTAAAAGCATGGAAGCCACTAGAGTTTAATTACTGACAAGATAAATGTCCTGGTATGAAATGTAAAAGTTACAAATGTAGCATTAACCACTAGTAATAAAAGAACACAGGAATTAAAAGATTCAAGTCTGACCACAACTTTGAATTTTTCTCACTTGTTTCATTCTTAGTCTTTCTTTAACTCAAATTTCTTGTTTCATACATATCTAATAAGGTCATATAGTCTAGCAGATGGAATATATGTATGCTACGCAAGTCTTGGGTTCTAATATCAGGTCTACCACTAATTCACTGTGTAACCCTAAATAAGCCAATTAAGCCCATGGGAATTTCCTAATCTGTAGAATTAAGGGACTTGAATCAGAGCTATGAAATTCCTGCTGGGATTAATATTTTATAATTCCAATCTATCTAAACAGGCCTTTTTTTTTTTACTACTTCATATATGAGACCTCCAAATGCATTTTTGCCACACACCCCAAATGCAAATTCACTCAGCAATTCCATAAACACACGACAAATGCTGTTCACCATATACACTAAAACAAAGAAGAATGTTTTGGGATCAAGTTGAAGTAATGTAAATGCTGAATTGTTTTATACTGATGGATTTCTCCTGATCAAATCCATACACTCTAGCTCAGCCCTCTTGTGATCAACATGTGACTAGAGGACAGAGTAAATCCCACATAAAGTGAACACCTCTCCAAAAGCAAATACTTTTTATTCAAGAGTTACCAATACATATATAAGAATGCATTCATATGGAAATACTAAAAGTATTGTTAAATTGCCAGTTGGATTTCTAACATGAGTCATGGCATTTTTGGCTTCTAGATAAAATAGTTAAGGGTAATTATAAATGTCCTAAAGGAAGAACACACAACAACATTAAGTCACAATTAATAAAACATACATTTGAAGGTTTTTTTTCCAGGTCAAGTTATATGTATATAAATATATATATATATATACATACATACATATATATAGACATTTATATACATATATTCATGTACATACTCATATACATATATGTATATATACGTATGAATTTATGTAGTCTTGGACTACAATGCAATGAAGCTTTTTTTTTCAAAATAAGGACTTATAAATCTAAGTGTTGTCTGTTTCTAAGTAGGAAAATTACCCAGGGAGGTTACATGTATAATCCAATAATTCTTCTCTTGTTCACAACTGTTATGAAACTTGTCATTCAGCATTGCTTTTATTATTATTATTATTGAAGATTTGATCTTTGTTTGCAAAAAATAAAAGGAATCTTCCTCCCCATATTAAATACTCTCATAATAAAGAAAAAAAAAGTTAAGCAAAATAAATCAATATGACTGTAACTGATAGCACATTTTATTTGCATTCCTCCTAAACTTAAACCCTAATAGAAGTTCTCTGTAGTGAAGAGTGGTCATTTAACAAGAGTTCAACTATGATTCGATATTGTCTTGATTTATATATTATAGGCATATTATGTATTATAGGACTGCTTCTGAAATAAAATGAGGGACTATGCTTATTTAACTCAATAGCTAGTATATTATAGATAATGAATGCTCCATGGAGAACAAAAAAGTTGACATACTACTTAACAGTCTAGTTTTTGACCAAAAAAAAAACCCCCAGTGTTACCCAGTTTGAAAAATGACTGGGGACAGCTAGGTGGCGCAGTGGATAGAGCACCGGCCCTGGAATCAGGAGTACCTGAGTTCAAATCCGACCTCAGACATTTAATAATTACCTAGCTGTGTGGCCTTGGGCAAGCCACTTAACCTCATTGCCTTGCAAAAACTAAAAAAAAAATGAACACAATATATTGAAAAAAAGTATGCTATGCAGTTTCAAAAAGAGAACATCTAGAAACACTCTAAATAAGGGTGGCATCACATAAATCTTTCCAAGGTGGCTATGTGCAAAGGGAAAAAGCTGATTTACATATATAAGTTCTGGTACATAATTTAAAAACAAAGACCCAGTTGCAGTAAGTATAGTCACACAATTTATTTTGTGTGCATATGGAGGGAATTTGATAGGACTGAAGAAAATCAAAATTAACTTCAGCTGTACCTCTATTACAACACAATTTATCTGAAACCTTTCTTTTCTTAAGCTTCCTTAATAAAAAATATACCTTGGGCAAATGACTTTCCCTTAGGTAGAAATTTAAGATATATTTTCTAGTTACCGGTGAGTCAGGTATCTTTACAAAAATGGCAGGTGAAATTTCCTCAGTGTCATAATTTCTAGGGACACAAAGTGATTGTGGTTTTCTCCCAGCCTTTTAAAGTTTTAGTCCACAATGAGAGACCAAAAGTACACCTATGATTACTCTCTGGGAAAGAGCCTAGTTTATATATTAGGCTTGAGTTTGGACTTTAGACATAACTCTATTAAAGAAACATATCATAACATTTTAACCTGGCAAGGAGAGGAAGATTTAAATTCAGAAGGCATGGGTCAGAATTCTAGCTTAGCCACCTTAACCATGTGACATTAAGCAAATCACTTATACTCTATATCTCTATTTTCTTATCTATAAAATGAAGAGGAAGAGGGTAAGATTATGGTCTTTTCTGGCTTCAAATCTAAGACTCAGTATTTTGTTAGCTCAGAAGGCAAATCTTATTCACTGAGTACCATTCATCTGTGAAAGAAAGTAGATTAAAGGTAGTAAGATGACAGGTGGTACTGAAGAGATGGCAGGTGATGGTGACAGGGTATGTGGTGTAACAACTTCCTTTACCAGCTCATCTTCCTACTCTGATGAGCAACAGCCTATCACTCAAAAAAGGCAAAAGATACAAGAGTGAACAATCCCTCTCTTCCCAAAACAATAATGAAACCAGGATTTAAGTTTGATATAAATTCCTTTACACATTTTACAAGCTTCAGCTGCTTACTGAGGTTTGGAGATAGGGTCATATCCTCCCCACTATTAATCTTGTTAGATTTTATAATGAGATAAATTCCTTCTGGACTTTCCTTCGATCCTCTGGGTACTTACACTTACTAATGGAAACAAATTCAACAGTCATCAGACAACTGTTTAGTCACTCCTTCTCTTAAGTAGTCAATAAATCTAGTCCTAATGACAGCTGAGGGGCAGCTCTCTATTAACCTTTTTTTCTCTATTTAGAGAAATGGTCATTCACTGTGACTTTGCTTCTAATAATGCTTGGTTTTAAAACCATAATAAACTTAGACTGATCCTCTCTTTTTCTGGAATACATATAAATCTTTGAAAATTCAAAGAAATTCTGACTCTTTTCATCACAACCTTTATACAAACACACATAATAGATGATTTTAGAAATGTTTTAAATTAATATCTCAATATAGCTAATCTAAAATTATAAAGGATATTTATACAATTGAATCAATGTTTCTTTTCTGAAGATAAAAAAATTCCATCCTGCTAAAAGCCTAAAATTTATTCTGCTTCTCTAATTTACTACTGAAGTTACAAATATCTTATCTTTCCTATAAGTATAATGTGTTGTCATACTCCTTTAAAAAAGTGCTGCTTTAGAATAGTAATGTCATTTCCCCCCTTCATATTCCTTTTCAGTGAGCATCCTTGATGCAATTTATGTTCAGTGAATTGAAACGTGTGACCTTAATAATCAGTCACACACACAAGGTAAAAGTGAAGCTCTACACATGGAGATGTTCTGGAAATATTGATGATGCATAAATAATTCAGTTTTCATTTTATTTTTTAAAAAAATCAGAGTAACTCATGTTTCTAATGCCACTATATGGGAAATGAAGCATCTTATCAATAAGCTAAATCTCATTTAAAGGAGAAAATTATTCTGCTTTGTTCAGGGCTAATTTCCAAGTTAGGGTTCTTAACAATTGTTACCAAAAGGCAGTTGATCCCAACAATAGAACAATAGAACCTTTGGGACCACCAGCTTCCGGAGAAATCAAAGAGGAGGAACACTTGTGGGAAAAGGGGCCTTTGACTGACTACCAGCATTACCTACTGCTAAGGAAGCAGGCAAATCAGCCTAGCAGCAAGGCACTCTGAGGGAGAAAGAGGTAGCATTTGCCAGTTGAGTCAAATCCCACTGACCATCACTCACCTTAGACTCCTGTGGAGCTAACCCAGGACCCCAAGTTCAGGAACCTAGGGAATTTGCAGTTCTCCCCTCTCACTTCACCCTTACAGCCATTATCAAGGGAAACAGTCTTTGCAGAGAAGGGGGCCATGCATTCCTTCTACATTCAATTGTTAGATATATTCAAGAGTCCTGGTAATAGTAGCATCCCAAAGATCATGGGCTCTGCTTTCAGTCTGGCCTCTACAACCACACTCCAGGAAAGCAATTTATGTGGAGATGCAACCTAGTAACATTTTCTTCAGGTGATTTCTTCCCTTCCTTCTTAGCAACCAAAGCTCTTGAAGACTTGGAAAAAAAAATTTCTCACCACCAAAGTACATTTTAAATACTCCAACAATAGATAGCAATTTTTAATTGAAATGACATTAAATAAGATGCACTGTCATCTGCTTTGTTGCTTTACCCAAAGGAGCATGGGACTGCTCCATCTGACTTCTTGTTAAGATCTATTCTATGTGTTATTGCAATTTATTAAAATGTGAAGACCTTAAGAACAAAGATTGTCTTCATTTTCTATGTGGATCCCTAGCACTTAGAAAGCATAATAAGCATTTAATGCTTTCCCTATCCCCCTCTTCAGTCATTCCCAAACTGGCAAAATAAGGGACTATCCAAGCTACAATAGCCTGGACTATTGTGGCCTAAAGAGACTTAAAGAGGTCCAAGGAACCCTTTTGGAATAGTAGATTCCAATAATGATATATGAATTGAATTTAATAGTTATTTAATATTTATTTAATAGTTTAATTTATTCATAAATCTTAGGTCATTCAGAGACCTCAAATTTCTCCCAATATAGTTTTGAATGAGAGTATTGATATCAATCTTCATCTTTTTTTGATAAGCCAAGAGTATAATAATTTTGATGCAAACATTCATTGGTGACACATTCTTAAAATGTTTTTGAAGTGCTGTGGTAGATTGAATCAAGTGAAACCATGAAATGGAAGAGAGAAGTAGCACAAATGTGTGTGTATTCATTACTATATAAAATGCTATTGAGATAAAGGCTTTCATTACTTTATTGCCTTAGCAATAAATTACAGTTCAACATCATATACATGTAGGAACCTTAATAAATGTTTTTTTTACCAATTGATAGGGCCAAACTTCACAACAGAGGAAATTCTGTCATACAGACAATTTTTAGTTTTAAAAGCAAGGCATAGTATGGCTGTCTGGATAGTCTTAAACACTTTATAATTTAGTGTGGGAATCTCCAGACTATAGAATTACCAAATTAGTTCACTATTCTCAGATGGCCCCTAAAACCCAAATCAAAACAAAACCAAAAACCTAACCAACCACTTATCATAATTTGGTTAGAAGCTATGAAATGTAGTTACAGATGTTTCTGTGTGTACTACATATATGCATATAGGATATAGGATGACAAACTATGCTGGAGGATTTTTCTGAACTACAAATGCAATTTTTCAGCACTTGCTCAAATATATGATTCATTTTTGTCTACAAAATAGCTGATTTTTTTTCAAATGTAGCAAACTATCCAAAAGTCAAAAGTTGAAGTTGATTCAATTCAATAAACACTTAAATTCCTACTATAGATTAAACACCCTATGTTACAAGTGAGTAAATAACAAAGGTGAATATGATACCATCAAGGAACTTTACACTCTAATTAAGGAAGGAAGACAGGTATAAAATATAAAATAAAATAAAATAAATTAGTATATGAGAAAGTTACAAAGAGCTAAGGGAAATTGAAAGGGAAATACCTAAAAAGAAAGGGGGCAATGGAGGGTTTCGTGGAGGGACTAAGCACCTAAAACTAGAAGAAGTTATTTAATTTCTCTTTAACTATAAAATGAAAAAGTTTCACTAGATAGATTTAAATCTGGGAGAGATCTCAGAGATTATGATTATCAAAGTAGGATTTCAATGAGCAGGGAGAGAAGAAATGAAGTAAAGAACATTCTACCAATGGGGACAACATAAACACAGACATGGAAGTGGAGAAGTTTTTTTATGGCATGCAGTATAGATAAGAGGTAGTAAGTTAGGACTAGAAAAGTAGTTTGGAGTCAGGATTTTAGAGAGTTATGGATCATCAACATTTAATTCAAATTTTATTGCACAGGCAATGTGGAGACTTATAACTTGAACAATTACAATATTAAAATAATATATTATGCCAGGACTTACAAAGAATGAATTGGAGGGAGAGAAAATGAAGGCAGAAACACCTTTTTATGTATTATGTAATATTTTGAGTCAAAAGTACTATATATGATTGCAATAGGAGAAGAAAAAGGTACCAATTTAAGAGATTTTACAAATATAGGACTTGGTAAAGGTTTTGGGATCAGGAAGAGAATAAAGGTAACAGAAAGGCAGAATTTCCACTTGGGTAACTGTAATCATCATGAACAGAATGAGGAAGTTAGGGGAGGGGAGTTATTTTGGAAAGTTGATCAGTTTCATTGTGGACAAGTTGAGTTTGTCTGTAGGACTCCTAGTAAAGGGATCAGGACTAAAGATTTCAATCTGAGAGTCACCAGGCCAGATATAATATAATGAAAATAGAAGATGCAATTGTCAAGGGAGGGAGTATAAAAAAGAAAATAGGATTCAAAGTTATGACTTTAAGACAATGTCTATACTTTAGGGAGGAGACAAGTATAAAAGGAGACAAAGAAGGAGTCATGGAGAGAGGTGGGGGAAATACCATTAGAAAAGAGAAATGGGAGTGGAGCCAAGATGGTACCTTGAAGGAAAGAATTACTGGAAACTCATCCCCCAAAAGCTCCCAAAGCAATCAAAATATGACACTAGCCACAATTTAGAGAGGTCAAACACTCAGAAAGACTGAGTGATAAAATTACCCAGTTCAATACAATTTACAAGATCCTTGGGAAAGGTCTGTTTCACAGGGTAGGTGGCAGGGAGGTTGGAAGGAGTCACAGTACAGCTCGGTTGGAGCAAACCAGATCCAGGTTTCCAGGAACAGTCCTTAGGGCTTTTGGGTCCCTGGGGTTGAGACAGAGGGGGCAGTTTCCAGACCTCTTGGCCAGGGATCTCCGGAGATGGTTTGAAGGGATGGTGAAAGAACTCTGCCCCACCAGAGTGAGGAGTACTGGCCTCAGAGCAGCCCTGTGGCAGGAACCTTCTTTGGGAACCTGCAGAGGTCTCTCTGCTATCCCTGGGGCAGGACTCTGCTGTTTGCCCACACTCAGATCCAGGATGCAGTCTGGGCCCCTACCACCATGGAGGAGCAGTGACCCTCCTCACTCCAGGGCAGAGGGGGAGGGTTTGTGGTTATCCACAGAACAGAGTAGAGCCAAAAGCCTCTCATAAGACCTTGGAGGAATTAAGGTCCCTGTGGGGTGTCCCTAAAACCTCACCTAAAGCCTTGGAAGTCAAATCCTGGGAAAATGAGCAAACAACAGAAAAAAATCCTGATCATAGAAAATTACTTTGGACCCATGGATAATCAAAATATACACTCAGAAGATGAAAAAGTCAGAGCTTCTATACCCAAAGCCTCCAAGAGAAATAGAAAATGGTCTCAGGCTATGGACAAACACAGAAAAGTCTTTGAAAAGCAAGTAAGGGAAGTAGAGGAAAAAATTGGGAAAAGAAATGACAGTGATATAGGTAAATCATGAAAACCAAGCCAGCAGCTTGGTCAAAGAAATATTAAAAAAGATACTGAAAAAAGAAACATGTTAAAAACTGGTTTAGGCCAAATGGAAAAAGCAACACCAAGGCAAATGAGGAGAAGAATGCCTTAAAAAGTAGAATTGGTCAAAGGGAAAAGAAGATTTAAAAAGCTCTTTTAAAAAAATAACTCCTTCAAATGTGGAATGGAACTAAAGGAATCTGATGACTTTGCAAGAAATCAAGAAACAATAAGCCAATAATAAAAGAATAAAAAATTAGAAAGAAATGTGAAATATCTCATTGGATAAACAACTGACCTTGAAAACAGATCCAGGAAAGATAATTTAAACATTATTGGGCTCCCTGAAAGTCATGACCAGGAAAAGAGCCTAGGCTTCATTTTTGAAGAAATAATAATACAGCAAAATTGCCCTGAGATCCCAGAAGCAGAGGGTAAAATAGAAATTGAGGGAATTTACCAATCATCTATTGAAAGAGATCGCCCCCCAAAAACCTCTCAGGAATATTATAGCCAAATTTTAAAACTCCCAAGTTAAAGAGAAAATACTACAAGCTGCCAGAAACAAAAAATTCAACTACCAAGGCACTAAAGTCAGCATCACACAGGATCTGGCAGCATCTATAATAAGGGCTCATAGAGCTTAGAATATGATTTCTGAAAGGCAAAAGAGCTTGGTTTACAACTGAGAATCAATTCCTCAGTAAAACTGAACATCCTCTTTCAGAGGAAAAGATGGGCTTTCAGTGAAACAGAGGACATTCAAACTTTCCTGTTGAAACAACAAGACCTGAACAGAAAATTTGATCTCTAAGTACAGGATGCAGGTGAAGCACAGAAAGGGTGAATGGGAAGGACTAATTATGAGGAATTTAAGGAAGTTGAACTGCATGTATTCCTGCATGGGAATAAAATATGGATAACTCATATGAACCTCATTTATAACAGCAGTTAGAAGGAGCATATATAGACAAGGCACAGGGGAGAGTTGAATATAATGGTATGATATAGTATAAAGATGTAGTCAATGGGTGATAAAGAAAAAGTACTAGGAGAAAGGGAAAGGAGATGGAAAATGGGCTAAGATATTTCACTTTAAAAAAGTCAGGAAAAAGTTTTTGCACTGGAGTAGAAGGGGGCAAGGCGAGTGGGAATGAGAAAGCCTTCATTCTCATCAGAAATGGTTAAGTGAAGAAATAACATGCACACTCAATAGGGTATAGAAATCTATCTTACCCTAGCAAATAAATGAAAGGGATGGGATAAAGGGGACAGGGGAGTAGGTGATAGAAGAGAGGGAAAATTGTGGGAGAGGGTAGTCAGATACAAACACTGCTGAGCAGGGACATAGTGAAAGGAGAGAGAATAGAATACATGGGAGTGGGGAAGAATAGGATGGAGGGAAACTCAACTAGTAATAAATAGTGACTTTGGGAAAGATATTGAAGTAACTTCTCTGATGGACATGATAAAGAAGGCAACTCATCCCAGAGACAGAGCCAATGGAATCTGAACACAGACTGAAGTACACTTATTTTCTCTCTCACTTCATATCCCTTGAGATTTCTCTATCTTTTGGAAGAAGGGGTTTTGTGTTTATTTTCACAAGAAGATTATTGTAATAATATGGAAATAAATAAACTATAAAAAAGAAAGGAAAAAAGAAAAGAGAATCAGAAAAATCAAATACTGCAGATAGGTCAAGGAGAAGAACTGAGAAAAGGCCATTTCATTTGAGAACTAGGAAGTTATTGGTCACATTTGAAAAAATACCGTCTATATAGTGTTTAGATAAGAACAATGAAGTTTATAAATAATGCAGATAGAGAAATGGAAGGAAAGAAAATTTTTATGATGAAAGAGAAGAATGAGAGGAGGCTATGCTCTGAGATTGTATTAGGGAAAGTGTTTTTGCTTTCTGTGGAGAAGATGGAAACTTGAGCATGTTTGTAGGAGAATAGGAATGGTAGAGCAACAGATGATGCAAGAGAAAGTGGATCAACAGAACAGTGTTCTGGAGGTGAGGGGATGGGAACAGAATCAGAGGCTCATAGAAAGGATAGCTTTAGCAGCAGAGGTGCCACCCTTTATCTGAAGCAACAGAAATGAGAGGAGAGATAAAGACCTTTAATTGTTTTAAGGTGTGGAGGATGATAGTGGAGAAGTTCATTCACATTGTCTAATATTTTCTCATGTAAAACAGGAAGTGAATTCATTTAAATGAAATTAAGGGAATTTAGGTGAGGTTGGGGTTTGATAAGTATGGAAGTTATGGAACAATTAAAAGTATAAGAGATAAAATAGTATAGATGATCTATAGATGTTGGGTTTACTTATGCCTAAAAATATCAAGTAAAGTTTAATTCTTTAGTAACTCAGATGGGCTTGAAGGAAGACATGTGGTGAGATAGGATATATTCTATGTATATAGTATGTCTCCCTTCTTTATAGAGCAGGAAAAAAATAACTTTTCAATTTTTTTATTTAGAACAATAAATAGTACTTTTGTGCATATAAAAATCAGAAAAGGCAGACTGGAAAGGCATTGGATGCTTAATATTTGATTCTATTTGAAATAGGGCACAAAGGAGATGGTAAATGTAGTGCAAAAATGACTAAAGAGAAGTGGTGAAATGCTACTGTTGTCTAAAGACAGATGGAAAATATTATATTAGATCCAGCTTTTTGTTTTGATTCATAATATGGGCATTCAGATAAGGCTTGCTTAGCAAGCTGGTCAACTTGGTACAATATTGTATTATGCTCTCAGGCCTTGTGGTCCTTGGTCCCAATTCAGAATCTAAACAGGTTTCTAGAAATCTGATCATTTTTTGCTGTGATGATTGCCATGGGAGTAAACAGCAGGAGACTGACTCTAACTCATGAACTAAAGAGATTTCAATACTCACTTCCTGCTCACCCTTCACTATACAAGCAGTCTGGTTGGATCAAATGTTTCACCGGCTTCTTACAACACCAACAACATAACAACGTTGGTTGCCAAAACTGCTCAGCTATTCTAACATCTACTGCTCTAACAATAAAAATACGATGATTGTTTTTCAACTCTAATGTTAGTAGGAATTTGAAATTATATAGACTTAAGATTATTAAAGATTTCTGCAACTTAGGAAAATCAAAGGTCTCAGAGTTAGGAAGGTCCTCCAGAGCCTATCTTATTTTGTTTTTTTAAAAACAGAATCATTTAGAAGACTTTCCTCATACTGAGCCAAGATTTGCCTCTCTGAATCTTTCACATTTTAGATCTGGTTCTGGCCTGTGGGCCAAGCAATAGAAGTATGATTCTTTTCCCATATGACAGCACTTTTGATACTAGAAGACAATATTTTCTCCATCCTTAAAATTTCCTCTTCCAGAAGCTATCATCTTGACTGCCTCTTTTAAACATGCTCCAGCCCAGCATTCCTTTTAACACACAGTACCCTAGCCCTAAACATAACATTCAAGTTTAAACATAGTCTCACCAAGGCTATAGTAGAATTATAACCTCCCTTATTCTGGACATTATCCTTATGCCAACAAAAACCATGAACTAATTGAATTTTTGGTTGCCACATAAGACATGTAATGTTGGAGTGCAGGCATGACAGTAGCAGATATGGGCCTTAAAGGCTATGGAACAGAAGCAGCAACACCTCTGGGAGCTCTGAGACCTGAGGCCTCTGCAAATACTGGATGCAGCAGGTACTGATTGTTCATATTCTGTTCTGAGGAGCCATGACTGGTCACAAGGAATTAGGGGTCTTGGTCAGAGTTCCAAGACAGAGAAAAAGACCAGAACTTGTGCTTCAGGTGAACAAGGGACCTAGTCACAGTTCCAGGATCATGAAGATCTTGAAATTACAGGAACAAGGGGACTTCCACCAAACAGACCAGGAGAACAGTGACTACTCCTTTACCAACATCATATCATCTTGAAAGCACTGAAAACTTTTAGACTACCATAACTAGCTCTGAAAACAGCAACATGAAAAACCTGAAGCTTGGGACAGTGCCTCACTACCCTCAGATGAACAGAGTTCAATTTAAATGTAAAGTTCAAAGTCAAGAAATGGGCTGGAAAAAAAACTGAGCAAACAAGTTAAAAAAAAGAACTTGACCATAAAAAGCTACCATGGTGGCATGGGAAGACCAAGATACAATCTCAGAAGACAGCAATGTGAAAACAAAGCCTAAACAAAATGATAATTAAACATATACCCAACAAGAATTGCCAGAAGATTTAAAAAATGCTATGAATGGCAGAGAAAAAAAATATTGGGTAAATATACAAGAGAGGTACAAGAAAATTATGAAAAAAAAACGTGATTAAAAAATGGAACAAAAGGGGGCAGTTAGGTAGCACAGTGGTCCTGGAGTCAGGAGGGACCTGAGTTAAAATTTGACCTAGCCGGGCACCCTTGGGCAAGTCATTTAACCCTACTGCCTTAAATAAATAGAATTTAAAAGAAAAAGGAACAAAAAATTGGAAAGAAAATAGCACTTGAAAACAAAACTAGCTTAATGGAAAATGAGGAACAAAAGTTCACTTTAGAAAATCATTCTTTAAAAATTAAAAT
Source organism: Macrotis lagotis (assembly GCF_037893015.1). Taxonomy (NCBI): domain Eukaryota; kingdom Metazoa; phylum Chordata; class Mammalia; order Peramelemorphia; family Peramelidae; genus Macrotis; species Macrotis lagotis. The sequence goes on along the minus strand of NC_133661.1, from coordinate 241,364,706 downwards.
TGGGCAAGTCAAAGCCAATAGCTCTACAGGAAATAAAGAAATAATAAAAACAACATCCAAAGAATTTTTTAAAATAGAAGAAAATGTGAACCATCTCATCAGAAAAACAAATGACTTAGAATATAGAGATAATATATGATGTATTGGGCTACCTGAAACTCATTTAAAATGGGGGCTTAGACATCATATTTCAAGAAATTACAGAAGGGGTTAAAGCCCTGATATCTTAGGTTCAAAAAGTAAAACAGAAACTGAAAAGATCTGCTCTCGAAAGAGATCCCAAAATGAAAAATCTCAGGGAATATTAAAGTCAAATTCTAGAGCACTCAGGTAAAGGAGAAAATATTGCAAGCAGCCAGAAAGACATTATTCAGATATTTTGGAGCCTCACATAAAATTTACCAGCTTCCATGTTAAAGTAACAGAGTGCTGAGAATATGTTACTGCAGAAGGCAAAAGAGCTAAGATTTCAACCAAGAATAACCTTCCCAGAAAAACAGTAAAATACTTTGGAGGAAATAATGGAAATTTAATAAAACAGAGGACTTCCAAGAATCCCTGATAAAAAAATCAAAGCTGAATAGAAAAGTTGTTATTCAAGCACAAGACTCAAGAGAAGCATAAAAGGACAAACATGAAGAAGAAATTGTTAGGAACTCAATAATTACATTCTAACATGGGAAAATTTAACTCCTAAATATTTATCATTAGTGAAGTTAGAAGAAGTCTATGTAGTAAGAGTTGATTGTGTTGGGTTCATCCAAAAGAAATGAGGCAGTGAAAAAGATGGATATACTAGGAGAAGGGAAGGAAGAATGAGGAAAATTATTTCATAAAAAAGTAGTATGTAAGAATTTTTACAGTGGAGGGGAAAATGGTGGGGGAGTAGATGAGAAATGCTTGAATCTCACGCTCATCTAAATTGATTCAAAGTGAAAAATTTATACACACACTCAGTTGATTATAGAGATATACCTTACTCAGAAGGGAAAGGAGTATGAAAAAGAGTAGGAGGGTAATAAAAGGGAGGGTGAATTAAGGGAGGCAGTGGTCAGAAAGAAAACCAACTTTGGAGGAGGAAGAAGATAGAAGAGAGAAGGAAAAATTAAATTCGAAGGAAATATGACATTAGTAATTGTAATAGAAATGGGATGAACTCACCCATCAAACAGAAGTGTTTAGCAGAATGGATTAGCAATTAGAATCCAACATTATGTTTATAAAATACACTTAAAACAGAAAGACAACAGAGAGTTGAAAACAGGCTAGAACAGGATCTAATATATGTCATCTGAAGTAAAAAAAAGGCATGGTTAGCAATCATAATCTCAGACAAAGAAAAAGCAAAAGTAGATCTTATTTCAAGGCAAATTCAGTGAAGCTACACTTTGATTAAATGGTACCATAAACAATGAAGTAATATAAAAAAATTTATAGTAAATTTCTCACATAAAGGTTTCATTTTTTTCAAATATTTAGGGATCTAAGTCAAATTTATAAAAATAAGAGCCATTCTCTAGTTGATAAATGTTCAAAGGATAGGTCAGTTTTCAGAAGAAATCAGTTATCTATAGTTATATGAAAAATGTTTTAAGTCACTATTTATTAGAGAACTGCACATTAAAATAACACTTGAGTTACCCCAGTGAAATTGTAAACTGGTTCTCTCCATTCTGGAGAACAATAGAACTATGTCTGAGGGTCATTAAATTGTGCATACTCTTTTCCCCAGCCATATCACATTTTTTCCCAAATCAAAGAAAAAGTCAAAGTATTCATAAGGACAAAAATATTTCTAAGAACCATTTGTGGCAGCAAAGAATTGGAAATTGAGAATATGCCCACTAACTGGAGAATGACTAAAAAAGTTATAGTATATACTGTGATCCAGCATTATTGTGCTTTAAGAAATGAGTTCAGAAAAACCTGAGAAGATGTATGTGAAATCATAAAAAGTGAAGTGAGCGAAACCAAGAGATCATTGGACACATTAAAGGCAATATTATAAAAGACAGACTCTGATGAACAATATGATCCAAGATTACTTGTAAGGACACATGATGAAAACACTACTTTTCTTGCCTTCTTTTGCAACATGGCTAATATGGAAATATGTTTTGCATAATTTCACAAACATAATGGATATTATATTGCTTGTATTCTCAATGGACAAGGTAGGGGTTAGAGGAGGTGAGAGAATTTAGACCTCCAAATTTAAAAAAATGTTAAAAATAAATATTAATGTTAAGTTTGAAGTCTGCTAAAAGTCATAGCTCTCTTCATATGGATTAGGATTCAGCTGTCTTCTCCTTCCCATACCTATTCAATTTATTTTTGAACCAAGGTTTAAGACATTATAGTTTATCATGGATGAAATACATATCAGAATTAATCTACTATCCACTGAGACACTTTTAAAATCCAAATTTTGTCAACAATTGGATCAACTATCCAATTTGTATAAACTGTTCAGTTGACAAGCATGGCACCTCTACTTTCATCTCCGAGGCTGTCAAAGAGTCAAGAGCAAGGAGAAAATCTTATAGCAACCTCCTCCATGAGGCTGACATAGATACACTAACTACCAATGTTTGAGTTTGGTAATGACAACTAAACCACACCTTTCCATTTTTGTCTATAGTTAGAGACATCTTCAAATGCTTGGCTAAAATACTTTCATAGTATGTGAATGTTATTCTCCTGATCTATCAGTAGAGTAATGCTTGGGGGAAAAAAGGTACAAATTTTACTTTGTCTTCCAAAATCATAACCTTCAACTTATAAAATGAAATAGTATAATAACAGCATAAGATTTTAATGTATAAAATATGATAAGAAAACAAATGAAAAAGAACATAATCTGACATGATTTATTTTGTCCTTGGGATAAATTTTAATTTCATCCCAATTTTATTCCTGAGAGATAGCTATTTCTTCTTGAGTGGTTTTCTACTTTTAGAGTGTCCCAGTCAGAAAAATGCATTCCTGAAGTTAGGATACATAAGTGGCTATGCCCAGTATTCTTTTTTGTAACTTTTAAGAATCTAAAATTATATGATCAAATTTTCTCCCTAGGTTCCCACTGCCTCAACTTAAAAGTCATGAATGCCTGAAGTGTAAGGAACCTCAGAGATCCAATGTTCTCATATCATTTTGCAGGTTAAAAAAATATTAAGGCCAAGAGAGAATTATTTGCCCAAGATTACATAGCTGCTAAGTGACATTCAGAACTAAACACATTTTACTGGAATTTTATTCCACTGTTCCTTCAATCATACTTGTTTTCCCCAAACCAACTAGGTCAGTTACCTGGGTCTTTGAAGGCTATTAAATGCCATCAATTATGTCTATAATAGGGATTCTTTTTTAATAAGAAATGAAACTTTGGAAAGAAATACAGAATTTAGCAAATTTTTTTTTGCTTTTAGTACATTTAAGCTTTTTAGTCGAGTGAAGCATCTTTTCTCCATTTTATAGCATTATTAGGAAAATATCACTAACATCTTACATCTGGCCAGGTGGATTGCAGTATATTCCTATAGCACCATCATTTTTATTCCTCTCTCCTTTAATATACTCTGCCCTGCTTCCACTCTCAAGTTTTTGGGTGTTCATACAAGTGCATAGTTTCCTACATCTAGACCTATCCTGTATTTTCCTTGAATTTCTATTATATGAGAAAATGCAACCTCTTCTCATTGTCATATTCTAGTAATAAGTTGAATTCCAATTAGTATTGTCCTATAATTTTGAGTTGATTTTATCATTTTATTAAACTTCATATTCTTTTTAGTGTCATTTAGACCCTAAGGTCTTAAAAATTGCTACCAATTTTTTTCCCATCATTTGTTTCTGTGAATTACTGGAAGTATTCCCATTAATTTCTTCTACTTATGACATGTCTGGTCATTTTAAACAACGTTTTTTTTTCTCTTCTAGTTCCATAACCTTTAAATACTAGGTAACCCAAAAGTCTTTGTGTAGTTAATTTCCACTCCCCATAAGAAACAAGAGGTTAAGATTCAAAGCCTTAAAGGATCACAGGATTTAGAATTGTATGGAACCTTATTAGTCATCTAGGCCAACCACTTTATTTAGCAAATGAGGAAACTGAGACCAAGAAAGGGAAATTTATTTGCCTAAGCTTCCATAGTTACTAAGGAAAGGAGTGAATATTTGATCCTAGATCCTCTAACTGCAAATGCACTGTCCTCAGTTTCTCACTTCAAAATCATGGCCTTGTTTTAAAAGAAAAAAAAGAAAAAGAATGGAGGTTAACCTCTGAACTGATATTTCTAATTTCATTTTAAAATAAAACAACAGAAAATACTTTAGTTAGAATTATTCTAGCAACCTAGAGTCTTTTCAATTACCCATTTCTCAGATCCCATATCCTAGCCTAATATAAAGAAATAGGTACATCTTGAAATATCTTTTATGAACTAATTCTACAAGCAGATAACTTCTTTGTTTTGTTTTCCAGAAGTAGTGTAATTAAACCTTAGCTATGACTTAGCTTCTTGGCATTGGTAATGATTATCTTCAGATAATGTTCCTTAGATTATGGATAGCAGGTACTTATTAGACTTTACCCAAGACAGCAAGATGTGTCATCTGCATTAGAGATCTTTTAAAGATAGTGTCTTCTTTGGCTGTCCTTTTAATCAATCTGGATTTAAAAACACATGGGTTTAGGCTGATTGGGTAATTATAAACAGCAACAAGGAAATATAATGATGTTCCTCTCATGTAGTAACAAAATTGACATTAGTTATTGATGTTGGTGGTGTTCACTTGTTACAAGTTAGAAGCCTAATAGATTTCTAACAGCATAATGATAAACAAAGCATGTACCAATTATTAATTATTGATGTTCAAAAATGAAAAATCACCTAAGTATTGTTAAGGTGGGAAAATATAACTATCATCTTCTTCATGTTTTCTTCCTACACTCAGACCTTCAAATCAACTTGTAGGATTTTCAACTATTTTTCATTTTGCAAAATGTCAGTCTCTCTTATATACCACACAACATTCCTTTCATCAGCTGTGAACCTAATTTAAAAATGGAACTTGGTCAAGATTACGCTACTTGCTGAAGATGTTCAACATTCATAACTTTTCCATAAGTTGTTATGGAAATTGCATTGATTTATAGCAACCTGAGTGTCACCAGATAACACTAAGTCATCTGAGCTCAAAAATAACTACTGGAAAATAATTCATTTTTAAATGTTACATTTACATTGACTTAAGATGCTGTGTAGTAATGTGTGTGTCTTTTGGAGTAACCAGATTTTTCCAGATTAAAGATTGAGTCTTAGAATCTATGAGAATTTCAAACCAAATGAGATGGTGAGAGTCTTGGGAGGATTTCCATCACAAGTGGTACAGATATTGGAGGGAAGAATACTAATTTTAAAAGGAGAAATAATTGTAAGCTTTAGATAACTGAGGGAATGTGTTGGAGAACAATTTTGCAGATTTCCATATAAACTAAGGTAGGTTTTGTCAGGACACAAGATTACAGGTCCCCTTCTTAATAACTATATGAATCATTTGTAGTAATTCATTTTAGGTTTCAATTGGGGTTTAAGAGGAACAGTGAGTTTTTCTTAGGAATGCTTTGGACAACATTTTGGACAAGAAACTTGTAATTAGACATAAAACAATAAATCCGAGTTCAGTTTGAAAGTAGAAAAGGAGAAAATTTCTAGTATTGTAATAACTCTGTTAAGACTGTAATGAATGAGTGTATATATTTTAAACATACATATGGATGTGGTGGCTTGCAAGATTTTAAGAGACTGAGCAGTTCTGAGATGACTTAGGGTCTCTAAATACACACATATGTGCTAAGGTAAAAAGACTCATAAGCTGATCAGAGAATCATGGATTTAGAGCTTAAAGGGACCCTTGGGGTCTTTGAGTCCATGCTGAGGAAAGAGAGGCAAAGAGAAGCTAAGTGTCTGGTTCAGAGTCACACAGTAAGTCTCTAAGGCAGGATAGGAACCATGACCTTCTTAACTCTAAGTCAAACACCCAGTCTACCACACTATGCTAAAGAGTCACCCACATTCTAGGTGCAAGTTAAGATAAGATTATTTGAAGACAGATACAACACACTTTTGAATAGGAACAGAGTGAAAGGAGAGAGAATACAATAAATGAGAGTGGAAAGGAATAGAATGGAGGGAAATACCACTAGTAATAGCAACTGTGGAAAAAATATTGAAGCAACTTCTTTGGTGAACTTTGATAAAGAAGCAACTCATCCCAGAGACAGAGCCATTGGAATCTGAACACAGACTGAAGTACATTTTTTTTTCTCTTTCACTATTCTTGAGGTTTCTTATATTCTTAGTGGAGAGGGATTTATGTTTACTCTCATAACAAGATTATTGTAATAATATAAAATAAATAAATCAAAAACAAACAAAAAAGTATCTGCAGACAAAAATCACATTTTCCCAGTTTAACCTACAGAGTCAGTGCAAAGGAATAATAACAATAACAGAGATGAGATTTCTGAGAGGCAGTATCATGAATGACATCGGGACTTAGATTTACTCAAAGATCAGGTATGCATTGACTTGACAGAAATTTGGTAGGTAGGTGGGGATAGGGACACTTATTGCTGCTAAAACTACTTAACTAAGGGATTAGATTTTCTCTTGTTCCAAGGACTTCTGTGACTTCCTATACAAAAATCAATAATCCAATCCCCAAATGATGGCATAAGCTTGTTTCAGTCTTCAATCACAATTCTGTAAATTCCTTTCCCACCCCTATTTCCTATTTTATCTTTTTTTTTGTATACTATGGGGAATTTCTACCCAAACATTGTTGGAGCCCTTTGGATGGAAGTCATAATTAAGAAAAATGATGCTCAAAAATTAAAAAGGAAAAAAGTGGCCATTACTTTCAACTTTTTGATTCTGTGACCATAGTCATCTAGTTGATGCTGAAGAGAATCCACAAGTTCTTTGTATCTAGCATTATCTCCCTTCAATCACATTACTTGGACAGCAGGAATCCTGGAAATACAGCAAAAAATCTGAACCGTTTTGGATGATAATAACTAGCTCATGGAAGAAAAATAAGAACCTGGAAATGTGACAAAAAAGTATATTTATTAAATGTAAATGCTAATCATGAGCATTTGCACCTAGAATTAGAATCTTATTCAATTAAGAAAAAAAGGAAGAATGGAATTATCACCTTGGAGGCCACTGTGGAAAAGAAAATAGGAATTACTTACCTGGTACCTATCTTCTCTAAAGATAATCACTTTTGAGAGCCCCTTGCCATCTTTCAAATGTAAAAACAAAACTTTTCCAGTCTTATATCTAATAATGATTTATCCAAAGTTTATTAACAATATTAAAGTATCACTTGGCATATGGTCTTGCTATTTTTTAAAATAATATTCTAGCATCATGCTAACTATACTTCTGATAGATTAAAACAACACTAATAATAACAGATCCAGAACTATGATCTTGATGTAGGCTACTCCCAATGTAATCTTAGGGAATCCTGTGTCATTGAAGAATTATATGATTTGTTCAGGTTGGTTATAGTAAGATTTAAAAGACTTAAAACCAGGTCTCTCTGACTCCAATGCAAAAAACTCTATCCATTCTGTCCTCTTCCCATTTATTGAGAAAAACACATACACACACATGCACACACACAGAGACGTGCATGCACATATACTAACCTCTTGGACTAGATATATGATGTGTTTGGGATTGGCAACTTTCATTGAGGAAATTTTCTTTAAACAAGGCGGACAGGCACTGGCTCTGCAACCTACAATCTTGAGCTGTTGGCTGAAATGTCCAAGTCTACTATAATTTTTCTAGCTTAAATTTTTCAAACTTATTGGACTGTTGCAAGAGTCAAAATAGATAACATTACTTAAGGTGTTTTGTAAGAGTAAAGCTTCACATCATTATAAAATATCATCTATCAGTGCAATGAGAATTAGGAAATATTGTTGAGAGTGACTTCTAGATAACAACAATTTCTGCCTACATTTCTTTGGACAGACCATAGGAAACTCTATTAAAGTTCAGAAGGTTAGAAATTTCTAACTTAAATAAAAAGAAGACAAATGATTCTAGAAGCTGGACTGAACAATTACTGATTTAATGAAAAAAGTTTTCCACATCAAAATGTAGGATCATATTTTTTTCCTTATAAATCAAATTTAATGACCTTTCAGACCACTGTCTGACTCATTTTCAGATGAATCAAATCCAATATTTAAAGTTTAGGAGCATAGAGTATTAAAAAAAGAAACAGATTTTAATTAAAATAATAATAATAACATTGGAAGGGATCTCTAGATTAATTCTCCCAATATTCTCATTATTAAAAAGGGGAGAACTGAGGATGGGGGAGGGGAAGTGAGATATTCCAAGTCACAAAGATATCAGGGACAGAGCTAAGATTACAACTCATGGTTAACTGGTTTCTTGATCTTTTCTCTTTCCACTATAGTGTAATTTAGGTCTCATTCCAAATCCAGTAAGCCCTTTCCATACCACTTTATATTTCTGCCTTTCTGTCTCTGTTTTTCTCTCATCATATTAGATATAGATTATATTGTAATCCCCCTAAGAATTGGCTCAGAAACAAACTATATATTTCAATATATCATTTCTTTTAGTACCAAATAGTTATTATCAGATACATAAGTGCCTGTGTGAGCACAAACTTCTTTCAACCTGTTTGGGAGGGAGCATATATTTATTCTTGTTAAAATATCGTGGCTTCAAACTTCATAGTCACTTCCCTTTGAAAAAGGTAGTTTAGTGTTTAATTCCAAACCCTATAATAAGGACTGTCATGTGATAGAAAGAGCATGGAAGAGAGTTTTAGTTCCAGTCTCATTTGTAAAATGGGGACAATTATTCTAATACTGCCTGCCATATTGGAATGTTATAAGGATCCTGTGAAATAACATGTACAAAGACCTCTGTAACTCTTACCATAATGATTATTTGAATTACCCTGTCAATTTACCATATTTCAGTAGTAAGTTAATGATACCAAAGAACAAATTATTTTCTTTTCTCATTAAAATTAGGCTATCTGGGCATTGTATGTATATAACTTTTAGAATAAAGATCATGTAGTGTACTTTAGAACCCTCTAGCTCAAAACTGGAGAAACTGGGTGGTGCAGTGGAGAAAATGCTGGGCCTAGAGTCAGGAAAACTCATCTTCCTGAATTCCAATCTGGCCTAAGACACTAGTTGTGTGATCCTGGAAAGTCACTTAACCCTGTCTCCTTCAATTTCCTTGTCTGTAATAAGAGTTGGAGAAGGAAACCACTCCATTGTCTTTGCTAAGAAAACCCAAAATAGGGTAACAAAGAGTTGGACATGACTGAAAAACAACTGAACAACAACAAAAACTCAAAGCTTCTAACTCTATTGGCTGAAATTAGAAAATTAGAAGACTAATCCTGAATAATATGTTCTACAATATTATAGACTGAGCAATGCTTTTATGTGAACATTTCTGTATAAATTAATAAAACATTCTTGTAGACAGTAACTTCCCATAAGCAATTCTCAGTAATAATTGTTGGCAATAATATGACATATCTGTACAACTATCTATCTATCTATCTATCTACCCATCTATCTATCTACATATCTAAAAACATCTAACACTGAAATACTATGGGTCTCCAAAACCTTGCCTGGTTGGTTGTATCAAAACCATTTTCTAATGCTTAAGAAGGGGAAAAGGGGAGAAATATAGTTCTAACAAGCTCTCTGGGCAGGCAGGAGTTAGGTTGAAAATAAATCTTTACTAAAAATTATTTTACAAGAATTTTTATTTTTAAGATTTATAATCAAAATAGGAAAACCATAAGTATCTGATTTAAAACTGTGATTTAATGCTATTCTTTAACAGAATAGATTTCTGTGTAAGGTGTTATCACCCAAGATCCCGTTCAAAGTGGTTAGTTCCTGAAATACCAAAAGGTTTGATCTTAAGGTTGTTTCACTATAGCATGATCCTTGAACACAGTTTTATATTTGAATTCTGATATTTTTACAAGAGAGTGTTTGGGCTTATTTCTTTTCTACGGTGGCCACAAATACTTGATCAGAGTTAAAGAATCCTTAAACAATGCCATTCTGTTTTGATTGGTTATGCTTACAACAGTAAAAGATGCCAAATAAAATATTATCCTTCATTGTGAATCTCAGCAACACCCATTACCAAGTCATCACAAAACAGCTATGGTTGCATATGTAGACATATGACTAAAAAGAAATTGTATAAACTGGGAGCTTAAGGATGATTGACAGGATTATCCTCTTTACATCATTCTATTTTAATTATCTTTTAACCAATTTTAATAGGTAAATATACACAAATAATTTACTTCACAATTAAAAGCTTTGTGGTCAAAGTCTTATCAAAAATGGCATGGGACATATGAAATCCTGGGTCCTAAGTGCATCTTATTTCACATAGCATACTACAGGGAAATCCTAAATATCAGATAACTAAAACAAAGATTAGCTTGCCTATCTTTAATTAAAAATGTCAACTTGGAATTTACCAACAGTATTCAAAAAGTTACCTGCTGTTAATAATAGCTTGTAACCACCTCCTTCTATCTGGGCCTAGAGAATTCTCACTGTATCTGATCCTGAAAGCTAAAACAACTTTTGTGGCTATACATACATACACTTTATATTATATATATATATATATATATATATATATATATATGCATATATATATGTATATATATGCGTGTGTGTGTGCACATGCACCCATATACAAGGCCTATTTTATTAAAATTCATAATTCCTATGTCTATGAATGTCTAAAAAAAAAACCTTAATAAGAAGCATAGTTAACGTGTGAGTACTGTTGGCTAAATTTCATTATCTCTATTCCCAAGGTCTCTTGGCTCCTCCCTCTCCTCCACATCCTTCTATCCCTCCCCATATCTGTTCTGCACATCAGGAAGATGTCAAGAATTTTTATCTGAGTAAAAGACTGAAAGAGACAAGCCAAAACTCTCTTACTCCAAAGGCTTTGAAATCTTTCAGGAGGCTCAGTTTTTCTGGAACAGACTCCAGATGGTCCAAGGCCACTTGGGTACTCTGAAAAATAAAACGTAAGGAAACCAAACATAAAAATTTGATAAATACTTTTCAAGTCCCAAATATCAGCTTTACCATTGTCAATAAATGATGTATTCTGTTATAATCAGACTGGTAGATAAGAAGTGCTTTAGAAATAATCATTATCCCTACATATATTATGTATAGTTATTCTTTTAACCAGAAAAAAAACTTCCTTTCTTTCAGGTTCCTAATGAATTTATATGACTATCATATAGTCCTTCTTTTAGCTCATATGCCATAACAAAATTTATAGAGCATTTCTTTTAAATATTAATTTACAAACCCGTAATCATGGGTGGCCAACATATATAAACCAAAAGCTATCCTTGAAAAAGAGAGGAGATTGCAGTTACTCATTTCTAGAGATCGTTACAGGTTCTTTAAGTACCAATTGTTGCCTAGAAAGAGATCAAGGGTTTTCTTTTGTTTGGTTGTCAATAATATGATAGAAACAAAAAAAAAAATCAGAAAAAAGAAACATTTCCAAAATAAAAGGCGTAGGAATTAGGTAACTGTTAAAATCGGTGGTAGTACATAAAGTCTTCCATTTTTCACAGAATTAGGGTTCAAATTTCACAAATTTCTGAATGATTTGGAAAAAAAATTACCTGAAAGTCATTTCAAAGATAATGTAAAACAACAATTAGGATTTACTTTAAAATTTCTCAATAAATAATTATCAGCACCAAAAAAGTCATCATCTTGAAATTATTATATCAACTCCCTAGGAATAAAAATGGATAATTAGGTAAGTGATAATCTAATCTGTAAAAAGACATTTATTTCATATTAAACATGAAGCAGCACTCTAAACTGGATAGTATGCTGGAATTGGAATTAAGACCAGAATTCAAATACTGACAGTGATTCTGGGCAAATCATTTATCCTTTCTTACCCCCAGTTTATTGATCTGTAAAATGGAGATAACGGAACCTAACTTCCAGGATTATGGTGTGAATCAAGCTTAATAATATATGTAAAATGCTTTGCAAACTTTAAAATACTATGTGAGTATTAGATATTAGCCATTATGTTATGGCTCATTCACAAATAATCAAATGGCTCTTACCCAAAGGCTCCTTCCCAAACTCTTGAAAGAATTCCCTTTTGGAGGTTAAATCTTTTATTTATTCTAATGAATTCAAATCTGAGGGAAAATGACACATGTATTACTAATAATGCTATTCCAACTGTTTGGAAATGCATTAATTTCTGGATTTTCACAGATTCTTATCTATTGGGCAAATTCCTGAATGTGCATTGTCACATAAAATACAAATGAGTAAGGTTAAACTGTTTTGAATACAACAGTAATGTTATGTATGCTATATTTAGATGATTCATAAAAACTGTGGTTTTTTAAGTATGTTTACATGTGAATGATGCAATTATATATGAATTTGAAAAGAGAAATGAAGTAGTTAATAATATGGTCCTCATAAATGGAGGAGTCCTATATCTTGAAAGTAACTGAAATCCTTTTCTTCATCCTACTCTTTCTCCCTAGCACAAAAGTGATTTTGAACTAAGTAAGTATTGCAGAATGAATCAAGGTCTTCTTTTACTCGGAATAATGGAAAAATAACCTTGGCCTTTTCTCTCCTATAATCACTATACATCTTAAGCATATTTTTCTAAAACATTTTTAGGTCAATGGATAACAGAATATATGTTTATTTAATCATTGTTTCTATATACTTCTGTTTGTGTGTTTGTATATATGATATTTTGTTTTGGGGTTTAAGTAGTTGCATTTTCTAGTGAACCTTAAAAACCTCTCCATCCCTTTTCTATTAAACCTAATTATTTCTCTGTCTCTACAACTGACTTTCAGACTTGCTATTTGTTTCAGATGTCACAGTCACCCAACCTTTCTTATACCCCTATCTCCCTCACATATTCTTCACTGCAGTAACAATGATTGCCTTGCTGTTCCTTGAATACACACTCCACCTCCCTCCCCCTTCTTCCTTCCTTCCTTCCTCCCTCCCTCCCTCCCTTCTTCCTTCCTTCCTTCCTTCCTTCCTTCCTTCCTTCCCATGCAAAGCTTTATGAATCTATGTATCATTCTTGCACAGGGACTAGTTTATAATCTCTTCTGTACCATTCCAATTTCAGTATATACACTACTGAAGTAGCAGGACTTTGGCACTTTCACTAGCTATCCCCCTTTCCTGAAATGCTCTCTCTCCTCATCTCTGTTTCCTGGTTTCCAACAAGTCCAAGCTAAAGTCCCACCTTCTAAAGGAAGCCTTTCCCAATTGCTCTTAATTCCAGTGCTCTTCCTCTATGGACCATTTCTAATTTGTTCTGTAGAGAGTTTACTGATATATTGTTTTTGCTTGTTGTCTCCCTCATTAGACTGTGAGCTCATTGAGAACAGGTCGTCTTTTACTTTTCATTGTACACACAGGTTAGGCATGAAATAATTTTTTTTGACTGGCTGAATATTCTAAGTGTTTCCGCATTTTCAAAACTAGTACTAATATGTCTTTAATCATTCCTCTATTTTTTAATCAATCTGCGCATTGTTTAGAAGTACATCACCAGATGCTACCACAGACACAAATACAACATACACACACACACACACACACACACATATGTATATATATATATATATATATATATATATATATATGGTGAGCTGAAAATACACACACACACATATATGTGTATATATGTGTGTGTGTGTGTGTGTGTGTGTGTGTGTGTGTGTGTGTGTGTGTGTATTTTCAGACTCAGAACTTACCATTTGCTCTTGGAGAAAATTTGCTTTCCAATATATTTTAGAATGTTTATACAACTTTGGCCTATAATCTGAGGTCAGACATTTAAGTCCTACATTCTAATTTTTAAATGAAAGTTTGGGGTCATGGGATCTTGGGCTAAGTTTATGGCTATATCTGTATCAATCCATCTATCTATTTATCTATCTATCTACCCATCCATCTTTCCTTTCTTTAAGGAGCTTCCCTTTGAGCCAAGGACACTGGGCAAATAGAAACACAAAAGGCAAATGAGCACATAAAATAAAGGATTAACTGTAAATTAATTTGAGTAAAATATATACATAAATGCCAGGGCATCCAAGTAAATGGCAAAATACCAGGCAGGAGCATAGAAGACAGGACTAACTAGGGTATATCAGCATAATTGCAATGAAAAGTTGTTCCAAGGGAATCTAATCTCAAAGCTCACCATCACAAATATCTCTTGAAACAAATTTGTTTTTCAATGATATTTTTAGGGTGTTTAACTAATACAACTCTGGTCTATAACCTGAGGGCAGACACATTTAAATCATAAACTTTAATTTTAATTAAAGTTTGGCAAGGGGTCTTGGGTTGAGTTAAAGTTTTGATCAGACCTCGTGCAAGTTTCAGGTTTACCTTTTCCCTAAAGCAAAAAGTGCTCCAGAAAAAATATCCATTAGGAACTAAGTAAAGTCTGAAATCAGTGAGTCGTTGAAATTCACAGGTGCTCTGATGATTTGTATATATTAGCTCACCTGGCAAGCTTCCTAATGCAGATTCAGAGAACACAGTAAAACTAGACATGGGTATATTTCTATAAACTCTTCTGCTGATAGTTGCTTAAAGATTCTCTGGAAATAACCAAAAAAACAGCTAAGAAATTCATTTCAAGAAAATCCTAAGAAAAGGCAAGTACATGTCTTTAAAAATATTCTAGGAATAGACTAGCCCCATAATCCACAAGTACGTTTAAAGGTTTATTTGAGATATTTCTCTTTCACATACTATTACAAGACAACTTCTCATTAAAACTGAAAATAAAGAAAAGGACTGGACAAATGGACTTTTGCCCCATAATATTTGGTTAATGTAACTACTCAGATGTTCTAAGAGGTGAAGTTCCCAGATTAGAAGAAAAGGAAACAAAAATATCCAATTCTGAACTTTCTGGATTTAAAACAGGAAATAAGGTTCCAAATTTAGTGCTTTAAAAAAATATAGTGATGAAGTCCACACTGTTACATATTTGGTAGAGAAAATGGCATTAAAATGAGGGCTTTTATATGCTTGGGGTGGAGGACTTCATGGACTAGAACATTAAACAGGATTCTTATATTACTCATGCTTTCAGAGAGGCGTTGGTCCAGATGACCTCTGGGAGCCCTTTCTATTCAGAAATTCTTTGAAAAAGAATTTCTTTTCATATTAAGTTTTGATCTGGAGTCAACATGAACCCAGAGGAAAATAAGTAGCTGGAAACAGATATATAACAATCCATGGAGATCTATACTCAATCTATACAAAATCTCATTGATCTTTACCTACCTATGAAGGCACAGTTAACATCTAACTGCAATTGAGTATCAAAAATCTAATAAAGTGATGACTTCTGGAATTGCATTTCTTACTTGACCTCACTGAGGATATTAAAGTCCTCTTCTTTATAGAAAAGAATGTCATTACAGCACTAAATGGGCAGTTATGTGTGGCACAGAGGATAGAATGAAGGACCTGGACTCATCGTCCTGAGTTGAAATCTGCTATTAGACACATTAGACACTAGCTGGGTGGGCCTGGGCAAGTTACTTAACCCTGTTTAGCTCAGTTCTGCATCTGTAAAATGAAGAGGAAATAGCAAACCACACTAATATCTTTGATCAAAATCCCCAAATGGGGTTAATGTAAAATGAGACATGACTGAAAAATAACTGAACAATTAACAACATTAAGCATGGGGGACCTGCCACCTGACCTCTTAAAAGCAATTTTTATTCACCAGAGGAAACAAAATTCAAAAATCTTCTTAGAATAGTCATTTAAAGATCTTTTGTTCTCTGTTTTTTATATTCTTATCTTTTGTATTTTTTAAAAAAATAAAACATAGGCTTATTTTATAATAGCACAATTTTAATTATACCCAACCTGTAGTTATCTCTTCACTAAGTGTGCTCTTTAGCCAAATGTTTTTTTCATATTCATCCGTGACAAGGAGAATCCATATTCTAAAATTATTGTTAGTCATGCTTAAGAAGCAGTCTCAAATGATGATAATAATGATGAATGCCATTTATACTGCACTCTAAGATTTGAAAAGGATTTGATATGCATTCTCTTATTCCATTCTCATAATGCCCCTGTGAGTTAACAGGAACACTTACAGAATATTCCAGAAGTCTTAGGGATGTTTTAAACTATTAAAACTAATTATTGTCACCATTTTACAAATTATAATCTCCATTCTATAGATGAGAAAACTGAAGCTCAAAGAGGTTAAGAGACTTGTCTAGGGTCACACAACTACTGAATTTCTAAAGTTAGAGTCAAACCAATGTCTTTCTGACTCCAAGTTCATCACTTTACATAATAAGCCATGCTACCATTACCCCAATAGTTAAGAACATCCCTGGTGATGTTTGGTGATCTTTCTATTAGGTTTCATTAGATAAGTATAGCAACTGGAAAAAAAAATGAATGCTTCAAAAAAGTTAGCCCTTTCACCATTTATTTACTCCATATTACTTAATTCTTGGTAATACAGGCACACCATTTCCATTGAGTCTTAAATTACTGTAGGAATACATAGCAACTCACTAAGTATCTCCAAGTAGGCAGATAATGGCTACTTCTGGACTGCTCTAGCCTAATTTAGTTAGTGTATATTTTAGCATTACATTAAAATTTGAGAAGGATTTGTTATTTTTACTTTATTTTTAAAGGCAAAGATGATCTAGGAGGTAGGCATATCTATCAGCAATGGCAGAAAAGCAGCTTCCAGCCTCATTATTTTACAGTTGTCAACATAAACTGAATTGTTATAGAACTCAACAAGTGCAGAGGGGGACATAACATGATTTTTCCCTTAGACTTTTCTGGTGCCCAGATGGTAGCAAAGTGAATAAATATGACATAACAATGTAAAAAATGACAGCTTGGAATTAGGGGGAGGTATACTGGAAATCTTTGATTTTTCTGCCTTTTGTATAGCAAGTCAAAATAATCACCATGATCAAGGATATTTCTGGGTAATACACTGCTTTTTGCCAAAGGAGAAATATTCATATATTTCATTTTCTATTACTACATCACGATACTCAGTGATACTGAAATCAACTATGTCCAGAGGTTTAAGTCTGAGAAGAAAAGTCAAGGGTTTATTCATTTTTTAAAAAATTGCATATTTTAAGATACTATGCAGATATTAAGTAAGCAAAGATCTGGACTAGTTTATTTATTTAAGTTTCAAAATCCATTTGAGTTTAATTTGGAGAGAGATCAGTTGCAAAACTTTCCTGACAAATGACGGAAAGGTGGTGAAGGGACCTAAGTAAACACATCTCCAGGGAGGAGAGGGATGAGGTCATTAAGAGAATATACTGTATACCTTTTTAGTTAATGCTGATTTAAGTACAACACAGCTGTATCAGCTCCACGGGGTCTTATTTTCACCAAACTATGCAACACATTTACTGGAATCAAGCCAAGCATTCATAAGGAACAGGTTGGCAAACCAGTATTGTTAGTGCATGTTCCCTAATACTGCTTCAGTGCTCATGATGATTTCTCTCAGTGCTGCCTTTTGTATTTTGGATCTGTGAAAGAAGGGAGATCTAAAGTCTGTCTTCCATTTAGAATATGAGAATAAGAATATGAAGCATGCATATATTTAATGTTTGCTAAAAAGATCTACTAACAAGTTGATAAGGCATCAGAATGTATAAAAAGAATTTCAAACAATAAAACACTGCAATGTAATTTTAGATCAATGTTCAGAAGAAATGTTTACATAATAAAAATGTTCTCCTGAGGACACAAGGTTTCTCATTCAGTCTGCTCCCTCAAAAATGGGACTGAATGTCAAATTTAAGAATGCTTGTCATTCAGAAAATGAGAGGGTTGATAGATGTTCTGTACGCTAAATTTATGATCTTATAATCTAATGAATTAAGCAAGAGAGAGCATGAAACATACCAAGCAAGGAGAAAAGGTTAAATAAAATAGGCCTTCATAGCTGTTATTCAATCCAAAAAACATTTATTAAGCTAACAATGTGTTAAGATACCTTTGGTGATACAAAGACAAAACAAGAGAGCTTTTCCTCACTGAGGAACTTAGCTTCTACTAACGTTTGCATTGTCAAATAACAACAGCAATAATGATGATGATGATAGCAATGAGTTTTTTACAACTCTATTCCTGGTAAAAAGGCTGATTTCTTTAGAACAGTATTCAGTCTTCACTTTATAGTAGGTAAGAAGTCAATCAATAACTATCTTCCCCTTTGTTAATTAACAAACTCATGAAGACAACGGTAAGCATTTTGGAAGACTATTCTGCCCTGGTGTTGCTTAAAAAGTTCAGAAAGGAATAACAATCAGATGGTATTAAGGATGGTAGTCTTGAAGGAGAAATCGGGCAATTTAAGATTGTGCAACCTTCATTGTCTGGTCACCAAGGAAGATTTTCCCTATCCTTTGTTTTTGGATAAATATTTCTGTGTCTTCCTCAGTTCTGAGTGGTCGTTACCATAGGTCTCTACTTATAAAACCCCAGAGAATAAAACTTCATATCTAACCTATATTTTCTGTCGTTTTATTTTAATTCTCTATTTTAAAGATTTACAGTTATTAGGTTCACAGTATATATCTATATCTAAATCTAGATCTATAAGGTGATATGTAGCCAAAACTGAAGGGACTCCTTCCTGTTCAACAAGGGACTGGCATAGAGCAACCCTAAGGTTCTCTTCCAATTCTGTAATCCCATTAAATGATAAATGGATTCAACTATCACCTTAAGTGATAGGCAAATAAATCACAGATCACACATAAATCAGAATTTTAAATTCAAACTGCAATATGAACAATTTCTATTTTCTAATTTTTT